>NW_006296625.1:2729881-2739097 GCF_000327345.1 Myotis davidii | reverse complement strand
CCCACCAGCCGCCGGAAGGACTCATTAACTGAGAAAGAAGAAAAAAATGGGCAAGGTTAGACATAAATTAATATGGAGAAGATATTATTTTTAACATGGGATATTATGGAGATAGTAGGCTTTTGCACACACTGAAGCTATTATGTCTCCTTGCCCAGAATACATGTTTAAAAGGCAGAGCAGTATCATATTCCAGAAGTACCAGTGGTGTGGTTGGTGCAAGGGCTTGAAACCTCAAGAGACATTCTGGGCCCTCTGTCAAGATTCACAGAAGAATAGGTTCTCCCCTGTCTGAGAGTTGATGAGCAAGGCCCTTTTCCTGCCTTCAGAAATAAAATGTTATTAAATAGTCTCAGACAGAAAACCATCAATTTAGCTTCAATGGTTCCCCTGAATAGCGATGGAGTCAACTCTGGGAGGACACATGGAACCACATGTTTTTGTCTAACAGCCTTAGAGCAAAGCAACATTTCCTTTTAATTGAATTCCATCCCGTTATCAGCACTAAACGTTGGCTTGGCACATGTACATGACCTTAACATTTATTACTCGTTCTCTTTTTAGGAACATGTAAGCTTCTGGAGATTATGTGATTTATTTATTTCAAGGGAGGAATTTGGGAGTGTAAAAACTACTGGAGAAAGCGAGGGAGAAATTAAAACCTTAAGCTATTTTATAATCTCATACCCCTGACACTGGGAATTAAGTACATTTAGTGAGATTCATTTTCTTTAAGTTACATCCATAGGTATAATGTTTATCACTCCAAAATTAGTATGTAATTTTGCAATTGTTTATGTGTCTAGAAAAAATTAGTTGTTAGGATAAAAGACCATTTGGCAATTTCCCAGACTTCTGTGACTTTATCAGATTATAAATAATCTATTACTACTTACATAATGGACCTTTAGTGCTTGTTCTTTTGATGTCTTTCCTAAAATTTTCTCCTTCTAATATGTTGCCAGATTATTATAAATGACTTCTAAAACTGCCCATAATAAGATTCTGGTCCAAAGATTTAAAATATTCTCTATTTCTGCTGAGAAATTTTTATTAGTGAATTCACTCATTTGTTTTATCCACAGAGATCTACACCCAAATGGACTCCCTCCTTCATACACGATTATATTATTGTTCAGACTTCTCCCAGAATCTCCCAGTGACCCTTTCGCAATTTGGCAAATCACAGACAGAGACTACAAACCACAAGTTGGAGTGATTGCAGATCGTAAGGATTTTTATCTTATTTTAAGGCACATGTGTACATATTGTTGATTAGGTTTTCTCTTGACTTCTTTTCATAAGAACCTTCTGAATATGCAGAGTGGGGCAAAAGTAGTTTATAGTTGTGCATATGAGAAACACAGAGTTTCTTTTTGTATTATTCATTAATTATTACATTATTTTCCATAATAACAACAACTATAAACTTACTTTTGCCCCACCCTGCATATATTTACTTGACATATGCTTTTATGTTTAAAATTTTAAAAATGTAGCTTATTAGTAAACATTTTAATTATGTTGTATCCCAATTAAAACTATTGAATTTTTTAGACATCTTACCAAAAGAGAAACATCGTGAATACTTTCAATATAAAGTATACCAGGCATGTGATTTAGTAACAATTACATGTTAATTACAGCTTCTAGCAAGACATTATCATTCTTTAACAAGGATACAAGAGGTGAGGTGCAGACTATTACATTCGACACAGAAGAAGTGAAGTCATTATTTTATGGAAGTTTTCATAAGGTAAATATTATCTGGTTACTTATAGAAAAAAGAATATGGCTTGATATTTTAAGTGAATTTATTTTATTATTTGTTAAAATGTTATGCTAAATTGGTAAAAATATAACTATATCTTTTAAAAATAAAATCTTATGCTAATATCTTTTAAAAATTTGAATCATGTAGCATGACTACCTTTTCTAGCTACCATTTTATTGTAAACCATTACATTATTTTATTTCCAAAGCTTAATTTTTTATTATATTTTAATTGATAGGATTATTATTTTATAAAGCTGCTTCTGCTTGCTTGTTTATGATAAAGTTACAGACATGCCAGTATAAAGGTTATCACTATCTGCCAAAATAATAAAGATAAATGTTTATATGATTAACATTTACATTAACACATTATGGATTTTCTAAAATATCTTGTTGGAAGTTCTAAGATGCGTTCTTATGGGATTGTCTATTTTTGTTTATCTTAATTAATTCCTGTGTATGTCAACATCAAAGGATAATAGAGAGAAACGAACCAACTGGTTGCCTCTGCACCGAGACCCGGCCTGCACCAAGGCACGTGCCCCTGACTGGAATCGAACCTGGGACCCTCCAGTCCACAAGCCGACGCTCTATCCACTGAGCCAAACCGGCTTTGGCTTTCTGTAAGATTTTTAAAAGATGATTAATTGACAAAAGTACTGAAGTTTGACATATTAGAAAAGAAAAGGATAAGCTAGGTTAGGAACGAACTTTTTAATAGTATTTCTTCATCCATTGGGTTAGCAGGAGGAATACCTCTGGTTGCACAAGTGGTCTAAAATTTCTCCAGCATGACACTCAGAAAGTTAATCTCCTATATAGAAGACAAGTATTTCCAGTTCAATCTGATTCTCAAGTGAAAACTGAAAAACTTTTCTGTATTTGAGTAGATGTAGCTGTTATTTCTTCTGTTTCTATTCCTGAGAATTTGGGTTCTTTCCAGAATGCTTTTCTTATTCGTGAATTAAATTCTCAGTCAGGATGGCAAGGGACTCTTCTCAGGAAGCTCAAAGAGGCTTCCCAATGTGCACATTAGCAAAATACAATGAAAGAAAACAAAGCTCTTTGAGAATAATGGAATATCCACTTCACAGTTTATTGACTTTCATGGTGAAGTGCATGCAATAAAATAAATGCCTCATTGGGAAAGCAAACTCTAGTTTGGCAAATATTATTAGCTTCAACTTCTCTTTATCCAATATTAGATGATGAATCTGGCAAAGTGCTTATGAACTTTTTTGGCTCATTGCTACACCTATTAAGTTTATATTTGAGTAACCTGCTAAAAAGGACTATTTCATTTTTCCTTCCATACTCTCTAAAGATACTATAAATTTAATTTCTACTAGCCAACTGATAGCCATTTATTTTTAAGTTTTGAACTTTCATTGAATGCTTCATTTTACTTGAGCAAAAAAAGAAATATTTTGCAGAGGTCTATAGCGACAGTCCATTATTGCCAATCCAAGATCGTTATTTTTGGCATTGCTTCATTTGCCTTTATAGAAAGGTATTTGTAGTCTTAGGTGTTTCTTCTTACAAGTCTGCCCTCCTCAAATTCTCTACTTTCTTTTTTCCATACTGTGTTTCTTTTTATTAGTTTTTTCTCTCCACTTTTTCACTATACTCTTTCTTCTTCCATTCCCTTACCCCATTCTTCTCACCTACTCTCCTACATCATTTATCTATCAATTCAAGCAACAAGTTCAATCGCTATTGGCTATGACATTCTTTACTGATTCAAGGATTCAAACATTCTTCTTTGATTTTCCATCTAATCTAGGGACTGAAGTCCTTCAGTCCATGGGGTGAGTAGCACTCCCATAGCAGGGAAGGAGTGGAAATGACATGCAGGGGGCTCTTGGGAAAGAGAGGGTAGGCTAAAAGAGCTTATGCAGGGACTAGCAGACAGCTATTGATTCTTGAAAATTCTCTTGAAAAGTTTTTTGTGTCTCCATTCTGTTGCGACAGATGACATATGTCCAAGTGAGAAATTTCCATTAAGAGGTAAAAGAGGAATAGATGAAAAATGAAGTTTTAGAGAATGGCAGAGTATGGGCTGGGAGATGAATTGGAATGAGTGCTTCTATTTCTTTCTGCTGGTTTGTGAAATTTTCACAGTTTAGAGATGGTTTCTAAGTACTTAGGATGAGGGTCTGCAGATGAAGAGCCCACTCTAAAATGTGATTATGCATGTGTTTAAAATGCAGTAGAACATGCGGAAGAGATTGTAGTAAAACATGTTTTTAGCATGTGCTTAGTATGGTTGGCATTGAATGACCAGTATATTTGGGATAATTTTATTACAAACTAAGAGTCTTGATTTTGACATAATTCTGTATACTATAATTTTTTTTCAAGTACTTTGTAATATTTACCTCTGTGGTTGTTCACACAAGAGCTAACAAATAAGGTTTAGTCCTTTTTATAATTTTTATTGAATTTATTGGGGTGATATTGAATAATAAAATTACACAGGTTTCAGGTACACAATTCTATAGTACATCATCTGTATATTGCATGTGTTTACCACCCCAAACCAAGTCTACTTCCACCACCATTTATCTCCCCTTTACCTCTTCCACCTTCTCCCACCCCTCCTTCCCTCTGGCAATCACTATACTATTGTCTGTGTCCAAAAGGGTGAAAGGATTACGCAAAAAATACCCCCAAGTTTTACTTCCTATCCTATATAATAAAAGGCTAATATGCAAATTGTCCCCTCGACTGGGAGTTTAACTGAGAGTTCAACCAGGAGTTTGACCAGGGGTGGGGCCGGCAGGAAAACTGCCTGCAGTCCCTCCCCCTGGCCGGCACCACCTCTGATCACGCCCCATCAGGGACAGGGCTGGCCCACCAACCGCCTGCCACCCCTCCCCCCGGCCGCCCAGCCTGATCTGCCTGATTGGGGTGGGCTGGCCTGACCCCACCCATGCACGAATCGTGCACTAGGCCTCTAGTTAGATAATAAATGTCTTGGGAATGCTTGTATAATGCTATTCTTGAATTCAATGTTAGATGACTGTACTGTGGGCATTTAAAATTTCTTTATTTTTAGTAAGCTATGTATTACTTTTATATAAATGCCATATGTAATTCATATTTGCCACTTACAGATGCACTAAATTAGTGTTTTGGTGGTGATTCTCAGTGGGAAAAATAGTTACTGTTTTAAAAAAATCTCTAGGGATTGTTCTTATGTTTATTGACTCGAAGCATTTAAGGGAACTTCTGTTTCTTTTAACTTGGAGCTGAACTTTTCAAAATAATCAAGTACTTACTGAAGTATTTGTGCTGTGATAAGTGGAAACTATCAACAAGACTATAAACTTTAAAGATTACCTGAAACCATTTTTTACATTGTTGAGATACACATGTTTTATTAATTATCTGTCCTCATAGATTTCTTAAGATTCCTAGTGTACTCAATATCAGACAAAAGAATAAAGTTGAATCTTGATCTATTGGTTTCTAGAGCTGAATCTCTATAGAAGACATATGCTGGTTCTTACTATGTTAGGTGTTTATATAGTATGAAAGTTCTTGTTGACTGAAATTTGGAAAAAATTATTCCTGGCCAGGTAGCTCAGTTGGTTAGAGCATCGTCTGATACACCAAAGTTGTGGGTTTGATCCCTGGGCAGGACACATAAAAGAATCAACCAATGAATGAATACAGTGGAACAACAAATCGATGTCTCTATCTCTGTCTCTGTCTCTGTCTCTCTCTCTCTCTTAAATCAATAAATAATATAAAAGAAAACAAATTAAAAATCCAACTTAGAAAGTCAGTGAAAGACATCCGAGGCTCTGTTTTACTGAATATAATAATAAATTATTGGTTTATTAGCTTGTATTTGAATAGTTCTTTATAGTTTACAGAATCATCCCATCTATATTATCTCTGGTCATCTTAGTAACAGTACATGGTGGGAAAATGAGAAATGATGCATGTATATGTGGCTGAAGGAAACTGACCTAGAGAGGGTACATGGGTCATTTGATTTGATGTTAATAAATGACAAGACATTGCAACAAGGTCTTGGATTTTAGTCTAAAATGCTTCTTTGGGGGATGAGAATAGCTTAAAGAACATATTTTTAAACCTGTGATATTAAATTTGAAGAAGTCAGCCAATTTTTTGGTGGTGAAAAATTTATAATGGAAACAAATGATCTTTATAGGTTCATATCGTAGTGACCTCAAAAAGTATTAAGATTTACATCGACTGCTATGAAATTATAGAAAAAGACATCAAGGAAGCTGGAAATATCACAACTGATGGTTATGAAATTCTTGGGAAACTACTTAAAGGGGAGAGGAAATCAGCCACAGTAAGTAACGCATTTTTATTTTTCTTGGTGTCTTGAGTCAAGATTAAAACGGCATTTTTTAAATAACAAGTGAATTGTTTTTTCTCAGTGAGTTTTAAATTGTTAAATTTCTTATTCGGATTGAAACTTGGGAAAGGTTATATTCAGGAAATATGCTACTGACAGAATATAATAGTGTGTTTTATTGCTAAAACAAAATAAGATGTCAAGGCAACAGAGAACATCATGCAGTCATCTTGAAACTGGATCAAATTGGAGAGTACAGCACAAATCGCTGCCAGGATGATCAGTGAAATCTAAAATAATTCACTTTTTTGTTCTTCAAAGAGAGTAATTGCTAATACAAATTTGTGCAGTCGAGACGTAAAGCATTGGTGGACATTGGCTGTGACCATCACTAGAGCCCGCACTTTCTCACAGAGGAGCCTCGTCTGTCTCCGAGGGAAGATCAGTGTAGAACAGCAGCCAACTGACCGCATTACTAACAAGTTCACTGGCGCATGTTTGAGGCAGGAGCGTGCCAGTCCTATTTACGGTTCTATCTAGTGAGACAGTTTTAAATGGAGGTTTTCACTGCACCAAGCCGTATGAACATTGAAGTTCATATTAAATGTCAATTGATAATCACAGAGTTCTAAAAGCAAGTCTGCTACCTTTGGCTTCTATTAATTTTTAAACTACATTTACTTAATTTAGCTTTCTTCCATAGACAGAATTTTCTTCTCCTAGATTCAAATGTTGAAATTTCTATTCTACAATGAAAACCAATAAGTGCAAGTTTAATATCATTGTGATTAAAATTCAGACTTTCTATTGACTACTGTTTTTTATGTTTAAATAGAATAACGATGTCAGAGATATAAAATAAGTTATAGCTAAAAAAATATTTTCCCTCTTATTAAAAGAGTTTTATTTTTAAAAAGTAGAAAGATAGGAAGTATATATTACAGCTGGCCCTTAGTATCTATAGATTATGTGTCTTGTGGATTCAACAGAGGATTGAAAATAATACTAAAAAAAAAAAAAATCCAAAAAGTCAAATCCTAAGCAATGTAGTGTAAATAATTATTTACATAGAATTTATGTTGTATTAGGTATTATAAGTAACCAAGAGATAATTTAAAATATATGGGAGGATGTGCTGAGGTTATGCCAATCCTAGGTCATTTTACATGGCCTTGAACATCTTTGGGTTTTGGTATCTGTGGGGGTCCTGGCACTAATCCCTCTGTGAATAATAAGGGAGGACTGTACTATACTGAAATAGTTAAGGGTAATCATAAAAATTATTCGTCAGCCCCTAGGTAAGAATTTATGAAAAAAAAAAAAGAGCGTCAATGGTAGAATAAATGCGGAATGGCTTTTGAAATTTTGCTTTCCTACAAGGATAGGCTATTGAAAGTTGATTTAACTGTGTGTTATTTTCAACTTCTTAATGGAACAAATTCACAATTAAACAAAGAAATTAGTTCTCTTTAAAAAACAAAACTCAATCAGACATGTCTTTTTAGCCAAGGAAGTGAATCAGAAGTGGGAATTTCATGTAGGCATTTGCTTTACTGTCTCTTTATCTTGGGCACAGGCTTTTATGGTCGTTCCTTATGAAGTAAGGACCCCATTTGCTCCCAAGGCCTTGCACCCTTGAGACAGAGAAGTTGGCAAAGGTTAAATTGTGGATACGTTAGTATAAGATGTTTCTCATGCATCTTTAGCTGATGTTGCTGTTGGTTGTTTGCAGTTCCAAATCCAGAATTTCGATATCGTCTGCAGTCCGGTGTGGACCAGTAGAGACAGATGCTGTGATATTCCCTCAAGGGTGAGTGATGCGGAATGGAAGCCTGTGGCCGTTTCATTAGCCCCCTGGGAGGGAGGGATCCGGATGCAGATGGGCTGGGAGAGGAAGCAGCACTCAGCAACTTCTTCTTCCGGACGCACACATCTCTGCATGCTAATCAGCTACCAGGGCTCGGGTCAGGGACCCCAGCCTAGGGAGCCAGGAATGGAGAATGGATCAGACACATTTGTCAATTCTCCCCAGCAGCCAGGGTGTTCTGCATAGTTAGAAAAGCCCTGCTGCGTCAGCACGTTTGACACACCTCCAACAGATCCCTTCTGTTGTTTATAAAATCTCAGTATTTTATAGAATAAGCATCACCTTTCTGGTTATCTAGCGTTTAGGACTAACTGGATTTGTTTTTGAGATGATGACTCACTCCCATCGTATCTGTGTGAGTGGTCAGTGGTTACAAAGTTAAATGCTGATGACAGATTTGAAGCATTGGGCAAGCGATAAACTGCATACATCCCCAGGATGAGGGTGCGTTATTTATTCAGCATTTATTTATGGAGCACCTGTGATAAGCCAGGCACTATTCTATGTGCTAGGGCCACAGCAGTGAAAGGTAAATATTCTAGTGAAAGGCAGGGGAAGAGAAAGAATGGACAAGTAGCTGTAGACTATGGTATAGAGCCAAAGTCCTAGGATGAAAAACAAATCAGGGTAAAGGGATAGATGGCCAAGTGCGTACCATCAGCCCTCAGTGATACGGTGAGATGTAAGCAGAGACCTGAACCAGGTGAGGAGCCAGTAATGTGGAGACAGCCAGAGCCAGAGCCAGAGGGAGCTGTAAAGCCAAAGGCCCTAAGGCCACAATGTGCCACAAGATCTGAGCAATATTAGTCAGATCAGTGGGGCTGGAGCAGAGCGAATGGGGAAAGTGGGATGACCACGGTGGTGCTTTGCGGAGCATGTAGAGCTTCGTAGGCTATGGGAAGGACTCCCGGTTTTCTAAATGAAATGGGCATATCTCTACCACCAGATTAGAGGAAACTGGTTAGACAACCAGTGGTCACAGTAGCAGGTCTGTAGACATTTCTTTGTTATGTGAGGTTTCCTAGAGTAAATGTAAAATAAAGACATAAAGGAGCAAAGCAAGATTCAACCCAAGACTATTTGCAATGATAACTGAAATTTTTTCTGCACACTGGGAGACAGATTTCCTTGTGTAAATATGATAAATGGAAGTGGGGGATGGGGAGTCATTTTTACCCTCAATTCAAAGGTAAATATTCTTCTCAACATTTCAGAGAGATGAAGCAAAATGCCC
>NW_006296625.1:2724135-2729720 GCF_000327345.1 Myotis davidii | reverse complement strand
CGTCATTGTTGAAAGTATCACATTAATCCTCCTTTCCCTCCCATAAGCCTCTTCCAGCGGGCTACCATTCCCCTC
The DNA here is from genome assembly GCF_000327345.1 of Myotis davidii. Taxonomy (NCBI): domain Eukaryota; kingdom Metazoa; phylum Chordata; class Mammalia; order Chiroptera; family Vespertilionidae; genus Myotis; species Myotis davidii. Next base: position 2,729,645 of record NW_006296625.1, on the reverse strand, counting down.
AATCCTAGGCCTTCACCACCCGATTGTCTGTGTCCATGAGCTATGCATATATGCATACAAGTTCTTTGGTTGATCCACACCCCGCCCCCACACTTTCCTCTGAGATTCTGCTATCTGTTCCATGTATTCTTTTGCATAAAATGCTTCTAGCCATCCACATTTTCTGGGACAGAGCACACCATATTGCAGACCACTTTTGTGGTATATTTTAGTGGAATAATACTAGAAGAAAGTTTAAACACATTTGAACATGCAGGAATGAATGAAACTGGCTTTGTATTTAAGAACTTTTCTCTGAAAGATGTGGATCTAGGTTTCCATCTGTAATCACATGCTTCTAAAAATTCCTTACATCTCCTAAAAGCTTCTTCTGTAGATGTTATGGAACCACAGTTGAGTGGCTAACCCAAGAACAATTTGTTTAGAGCAAGGATATCTGTACCTTATGCCGCAGACATCACATGGGAGTAACATATGAAGATGTTACATATGTGATGGTATAAACTCTGGGTGAAAGTATTGGGGTTTAGAGTAACTGGAATGATAAGATAAAGTCTACATCTATTTATGGGGGAGGGGAGACCAAGAAAGTATAGACAAAACACTGAAGATTGCAGTGATATGTCTCATTAATCAATGTGGAACCCTTTGCTCTTATCAATCCAACATCTGAGCTGGGCTGGTTTTGAGAAGTGGAAGTCATTCTTTTAATGGCCTCTTTTAAGAATATGAGTAATTAACATAGAAACAGCTCAGAGATTCTTATAATACCCAATTTTACTATACAGAGGTTATAACAAGAAATGTAAATTGATTTTAGATTAATTATAAGCCAGCTTTTCATGTACAGAATCAGAATGTCACTGGAATTACCATAATTTCTATTAATAGTGATTTACCTGATGTATATTTGTAATCATAAAATTACATCCCAATGTGACTTAGATGTTTTTGAGAAGTAGAGATGTTTTTCTCTCATTGTAGATAACATTATTAGATACCACTACCATATTATTTCTTCTTTGGTCAGTAGTCTCTGAATTCCTGTTACCGAACTACATATCCCGAGATTCTGAGTGATCCAAGATACTCTTCATTTTGTATATTATTTCCCCGAAGAATGCATGCATAGAATTCCAAAGCTGAGCTTTCTCTTTGCTGTATTTAAATAATGCTTGCTTTTTCCAGTGAACCTCACATTTTCAAATAAACGTCAAGATTTGCTAACAATTAAGAAAGTTCACAATGTAAAAATGAGACACGTAGGGTGTACAAGGTTTTGAAATTCCCTTTCCCCACTTATTTGTGGGATATAAAGTCTTTACTTCAGTATTTTGTAAGTAGCCACAGAGGTATTGATTGGACAAGACGCTGCTTCTTGAAACAGTTTTTACGTATTAACTTTTTCCTACTTTCCTTACATTCGCCCTGAAGTGTGTTCTTACTGTGTATTTTAGGGAGGACCTGGTGCTAAAGGTCCCAGAGGTGAAAGAGGCATCAATGGGGCAGTCGTAAGTATATTTCAGAGTGCATTCAAATGTTCATCTATATGTTGAAGGCTGGTTGTTCAAACTTCTGCTAAGGGGGTATGTGACCTTGAGCAAGTCAGTTCATGTTTAGTGTGCTTTAGGCAATATATCACCTCTGTCTTGTCTTTGGATGTCAAAATGATGGACCAGAGAAATAAATGTCTAGGGTGTGTCACTGCTGTAGGAATTGCACATGGAAATCTGCAGAACCTATGGGCTCTGCTGCAACATGTGGAAACGGGGTGACCCAGCCATCAATCAGAAGACCCCACAGGGGGCAGAGTCCCATGAGAGAGCTGGGGAGGGTGGGGGACAGGTCTGCTGCTCCTGCTTACACCTGTCTCAGAGAAAGAGCTGGGCAGCCACATGTGCGTTTGCTGGGGGTCACCTGCCCCTCTGACCAGTTTCACACTGGTCTTCCATAAACCACCTCAAGCTTTTTAAGGGGCATATGTTATGAAGATAATGTGTAGCTTTTGTCATAATCTCACAAATGATAAGCTAAGTCAGTCAGGAAAGGGTGAGGCTGGGATGCTAACCCAGGTCTGTCTGACTCCAAGTTTGTGCCGTTTACACCTAGACTCATTCATTGCAAAGAAGCTTCAGGACAGAGCATCTACCCAGTGGCTCTCTGCTCCTTGCTTGATTCATATACATGCTCATTCCAGAAATAAGCCCAAGTCTAAGAGAATTCAGGACTAGCTTAAAATAAACCAAATCCAATCACATTTGGATTTTGATCTCATGAGTTTATGAATATAAATATCTGAATACATTATAGTCAACATGTTTTACTTCAAAAAATGTACTTCTAATAGGAGTTTTGGAAATTTAAGTATTCTTGTGAGTTTATTTCATTTTCCAGTTGTTCTTATATGAAGAATTATATGATGGTGTTTTAAGGTTAGGAAGGCACTGGATGAGTATTACATGACCATGTGGTGGTTTCTTCCTTGTGTATTTTAGGGGCCCCCTGGTCCTCGTGGGGATTCAGGTCCTCCAGGCCCCCAGGGTCCTCCAGGTCCCCAGGGCCCCAACGGACTCTCTATTCCGGGAGAACAAGTAAGTACAAAGGCTTTCTGTATTAAGTGAGGATGGCAGATTAACACTGCATTTAACTGGAACATTTTTTTACTATATTTTGCCAAATCGAATGTTTTCTCAGAGAACTCACCAGTTAGTCATTGAGATAACTTCCTATGAGGACTATGATTTCAGACATGTAAATAGTATATGTAATAATGTATAACTGTGTAGACAAAAATTACACTACTTCTTTGACCTATAAAATTTTTTAAAATAAATAATACATATATCCTTCAACATCCTGAAGACTTTGAAATTGCTTTCAATCTGTGGTTGCCCTAAAGTCCTTTTCTAATACCTACGACTTCAAGGCAAGCTTGCATTGTTTATCTAGGTCATTACTTCTTTAAACATTTTAAAATGCTAATCTGAATTAAAAAGGATGTTTGACCTTTTGAGGCTCCTATTTTGTTTTAAATGCTGATCTGAATTATAAAGGATGTTTGACCTTTTAAGACTCGTTCAGAAGCCCCCTGAACTTCCTTTCTTTTAAAACTCACCTTTTAAGACTCATATCGTATTTAACTTTTTCTGTATATTAAGATAAAGTAAATATATTTTACGAATAAGAATACAATAACTGCATAGTTCTTAAATTTAAGTCTAAACTCCCTTTTAGGAAGATAGATTACTTTTTTTGGCATTTAAAGAAAATCAAACCTATATTAGATATAGCTAGAAATGAGGCGTGTGAAGGCACAGGGCTTTCTTCCTCAAGAGGGTTGAATGCATCTACTGTGAGCTTCTGTCCAAAAGAAAGTTGTAGAGGCTTTACCTTATTTTCCTTTTACTGCTACTATTGAATTATCGGTTTTAATTAATTCAGCTTTCCTTTGTAAGAAGTGTCTTCAAGCAAGTAGGAATAAGTACCAAATTATGTTGTCTTCTTAGAACATTTCATTGAGTATCTATTAAATTAGCACCAAATTAAATATATTAAGATAAAATAGCTTCCTCCCTTCAAATTTTATTTCAATGAAATTCCCTTATGTTAAAGGATGCCCTTTTAAAGTAGGCATATTATCCCATAATCATATAAAATTATCCCATAGCATTATAAATGAAAACTATAATATAGCATTTGTAGTTTAAAGAGTGAGCATCAATACAAAAAGTGATTTATTCATCTCCCTTCAAAAGTATTCTTACATTGGATTTATGAAGTGATGGAGATCTCAGAGATGACTCATGTCTTCCTTTTCCACTTAATCTCTGTAAAACGCCTGGGAACTGTGTTCCCGCTGCTTTCTCTAGGGTCGCCAAGGGATGAAGGGCGATGCTGGAGAGCCAGGACTTCCCGGCCGAGCGGTGAGTTGTTCTTGAAGTTACCTTTCCTTTCCCTTGTCAAGTGTTATTTGAAAGGTGCCTCTGTACTGCCTCAGACGGTACAGAGCTGGGGAACCAAGGGCAAGCCGCAAAGCAGAAGCCTGGCTGCGTCCTTCACATTATTTCCATTTCATGTTCTGGTCTTAATCTTAACGTCTGTGCTTGGCAGGTCAGGTACCTGCTTGATGACTCAGTACCTACAACATGGCTGACACTGTGCTTGCTTCTGTTCAGAAGCCCCCTGAACTTCCTTTCTTTTAAAAAAATGTTTTGGGGGGAATAACAAGTATCTTTTTCCACACAGGAAGTACATTACTGTCTTCCTTTTCATATAGGGAACCCCAGGACTACCTGGCCCACCAGGACCCATGGGACCACCAGGAGATAGAGTAAGTTTTCTTGGACAAGCTAGGATTATGCTGAAAATGATATCACCTCGCTGCTTATTAATTAAGAACCCTCCACAATTCATTTGCTTGGCTGGAAAGCAGAACTCACATATTTTGTGGAAGACTGAAAAACAATTATCAGTGGCTCAGCCAACATCAGATCAATCTCAAGGTCTATGAAACAAAATGGCAGGACTTGAGGAGAGTCTTTGAAATTTTAATTTGGGAATTTTTTTTAACTTATCAGGTTTAGAAAAAGAAATCCATAAAAGGAATTTCAGCTGATTAGCAAGAGATTTAAGAATTCTACCAAATTGTTTTGTTTTCCTTCTTTTTAAAATTTTTTAAATATATTTTTTTATTGTTGATAGTATTACAGATTGTTTTAAATCTTAAAATTAAAATCTTTGTTATGAGGCAGCTCTTATGTAAGAGAAAAATCTTTATTTTCCGGGCACTTTTTTCAAAGTCAGCACCTCCTCTCTACATCTTTAGAACTAAAGTATCACCTAGGCCTTGATGATGGGATAGAGTCCAGGGGTGGGCAAACTTTTTAACTCGAGGGCCACAATGGGTTCTTAAACTGGACCGGAGGGCCGGAACAAAAGCATGGATGGAGTGTGTGTGTGAACTAATATAAATTCAAAGTAAACATCATTACATAAAAGGGTACGGTCTTTTTTTTCAATAGTTTTATTCATTTCAAACGGGCTGGATCCGGCCCGCGGGCCGTAGTTTGCCCACGGCTGGGATAGACAAATGGTATTTAGTAGGAATTTTGCTCATTAGTGACAGATGTCAGATTTGCTCTTGACTTACTGTGAAAACAGTGCAGGAAAGCCAATATTTTTAGTATAAGTACAGTAAACAGGGCTTCTATGCTCCATTTAATATTATAGAAATATTTGGTTTCATAAAAATTCATGAATATTTTAATGAGATTTTAGAATTGCTCAGAACAAAGAACTAAGGGCTTTTTAGCATACTATGGTTCAGACAACAGTCTGAGAGTAGTCTGTATTCTGCCCAATCAAAAGTTAAAACATATGACTGGCAGCAGAATCTGAGAGGGCCCTTGGTACTGTAAAAGCTGTCATTGAGAACATTGACTTGCTTACCTTAATACCTCCAAGACACCGCTGGATGGAAGAAGGAGGTCATTCAGATGAAGAGGATTTTC
>NW_006296625.1:2705627-2722380 GCF_000327345.1 Myotis davidii | reverse complement strand
ATTGCTCAGAACAAAGAACTAAGGGCTTTTTAGCATACTATGGTTTAGACAACAGTCTGAGAGTAGTCTGTATTCTGCCTAATCAAAAGTTAAAACATATGACTAGCAGCAGAATCTGAGAGGGCCCTTGGTGCTGTAAAAGCTGTCATTGAGAACATTGACTTGCTTACCTTAATACCTCCAAGACACCGCTGGATGGAAGAAGGAGGTCATTCACATGAAGCGAGGATTTTCCCAGATAACACCAAATGGTGAATGATATGGCAATGAATTTTATTTGCTCCTATGCCTACTTTAGAGTTTGGGAGAGAAGAGAGGTCAAAGAGAAAATGGTATTCTCTGTGAGTCTGGTACCATATATGTAATATATGATATTATATATATACATATATATATAATATAATATACTCACACACACACACACACACACACACATATATATACTAGTACACATATATATATGCGCACACACAGATACGTGTGTGTGTGTGTGTGTGTGTGTGTGTGTATGCATTTTTTTCCCTGACTCTTGAAACTGGAATTAGTTTTTAAAAAATTCTTATTTAACAATAAAAGACAATAGTGAGATTGCAAGAGTCAGTCTACTCAATTAGAAAACAAAACCAAAAAAATACAAGAAGTGATGATGGGCTGAATTGCTTGCAGCTGCTACTACTGAAACCTATTGGGCCCACTGCCACCACCCAGTGTGGGCTTCATGCAGACATGGTGGGTCACCAGTGCAAACCCCATCGACATGCTCTCTTTGAACTGGAAATCAGCAGCCATCACCACTATCACTGCTGCCCTGAAAAATGAGGGAGTGGGAAGGATTCTGCTTTTCACTCTCAGATTCTAATCTGAGAATCCAACTTTGTGGTGAGGCCACCCAGGTCTCCTAGGGCAAGGAGATTTTTCAGAAAATCATTCCACTCTTTTCCTCACAGCCTTGTACACCTACCACTTAGTTTTCTACTACTTATACTGAAAGTACAGCACTGATAGAACATGATTTTGGAAAGTTAGGTAGACTTTGGGTGCAAGCATGTTAGCAAAAAAACAAACAAAACAAAAACAAAACAAAAAAAAATGGGAGAGAGAGAGAAAGAAAGAACAAAACTCAAACCCTGTGGTAGAAGAAGAGAACGCTCAGGAGAGCCAGCCAAAGGCTCATGGTGGAGAAGGAAGATTGTTACCAAGGTGGAGTTGTTAGGAACAGAATGCATGGGTTGTCTTCAACACAGATAATTTCCAAAACAAGACACAGCTTTGGGGAGTGTTAAAAAGTAACAAAAGTACCACATGTACTGGATACGTGTGTATCTATGAAGACAACCATAGGTCTCTTCAGCCCCCCTTCCATGAGGGCAAGCAGCAGTAACTGCCAGAGCTTTGACAATAAAGAAAAAGTTACAGCACAAAGATCTGCAGCTGCCTCAGTGGAGAGTCCTTCTGAGGACAAGTTAAACATGTGTTTCTCCTGAAAGAAGATAGTTGGTTAGTCCTAGGTGTTCATTGATGGCTGAGTGGACAAAGAACTGTAATATATGTAGAATAGACTGCTATTCAGTCTTAAAAAATAAGAAAATCCTGTCTTTTGGGACAACATGGATGAACCTGGAGGATTATGCTGAGTGAAATAAGCCAAACACAAAAAGACAAATACTGCATAATCTTATTTAGGTATGGAATCTAAAGAAGAGTTGAATGCAGGGTAGCAGAGAGGAGAATCGTAGTTGCCAGAGGCAGACAGAAGGGACAATGGGGAGATATTGGTCAAGGGTACAAAATTTCAGTTATGCAGGATGCATAGGTTCTGGAGATCTACAGTCTAGTATATATAGTGACTATAGTCGATAATTTTATATTGTATATTGAAACTTGTTAATAGAGTAGATCTTAAATGTTCTCAGCACACTCAAAAATTGACTATGTGAGGCGATGGATATAATCATGATTAAGGTGATTTTCTTGATTGTGGTAATGATTTCACAACGAATATGTCTATCAAAATATCACCTTATACACCATAAATTTATAGATACTTTTGTCAATTATACTTCAATAAAGCTGGAAAAAATAAAATGTTCTTAGGCTGACTAAAGAAGGGTTATTCAGAAATATGATAGTTTAAGAAAGAAAGAGAGAAAGAAAGGAAGGAAGAAAGAAAGAAAGAAAGCGAGCATGCCCTGTATAGCATTTGGAGAAATTCAGATGGAAGAAAACCCATTCAAGCTGCCCAAGCAACCCTACTACCAGCACCTTTTTGCTTACGTGGCTCTCGGGAGCAGTGTTGACGTTACAGCAGATGGAGTTGGAATCTGTGTTTTCCTTAAGCAGGATTAGATCTTCCAGAAAATAGTTTGAAATTTTTATCTCTATAATTTTCTGAAAAACATTTTCAGAAATTTTTATAGTAGAATATATGTAGCACCATCTTAAAGAAATAATTTAAACTTCCTATTGTAAAATCAATGGAAACGTGGGTACTGAATCCAAATGTTCCTGATTTTTGCTAGAATCCAGGAATATGGATGAAATTATCACTCTTATTCTCTGCAGAAAATGAGACAAACATCTCCTTCAACAGAGGAATGTGACAACCATAAAAAACGATCTGACTCAGAAATCCTCGGCTGGATTTCAGAGACCTGCTATTGGGATGGATGCTAGCTGGGTCGCAGAGTGACTCATTCCAGACAGAGGTCATTTGGCACTGGGTGGAGATGGGGCGAGACAGCCAAAGAGGGAGCCTGTGTGGAGATGCGCTGGGCTCCTGAGGCAGATCTCTCCTTCCCAATCAAGCAGACACCAATGCCGGTCTGGCCTTCTCTGTGAGATGAGGAGAGATGGGCCACTAAAAAGAAAAAATTACATGACTGAGGGTTTTCTTTGTTTCCAATGGAGGGGGTTCTTCGTCGCCTCTTTTTTTGGGCGAAGGAGAGTTCATCAGGAAGGGAAACTTCACAAGTCCTGCCCTGGCCATTGCTCTGGGAATGAGCAAGGGAGTTTACTGATCAGTTGCTTGGGCTCTCTTTCCTCTTTTATGAGACCGCGTGCTTTTCTCAGCCACATATCTTTCATCCCGTTTTTATCCCTCCTGGGCCAGTGTGTGGACATGGACTGTGCAGTAGAAAGGGTTAGTTTTTCCTTTAGACTTTATACTCTTACAAAAGCAAAAGCTAGTATCTCTAAGAAAGAAATGTTTTCTTTGCAGAAGATGAATTTGACTCTTAAAATGATTGTATTTATAACTACATAAATGAATGAGTATAGAAATTAAGTATTCAGTGAAAGGCATTAAATTAAATTTGAAAGTGTTTTTCTTTTTTGTGGTGTATTTGCCTTTATATTGCAGGGTGACCCGCAAACAGGAAATTGGGTTAAATTTTTCACCCTTCATGCTTAGCAACCTGTTTAGCATTTTTCCTTTTCACGTGGTCGTTCTCTCACTACCCTCTAATTAATTTTATTTTTTCAATAGGGCTTTACTGGAAAAGATGGTGCAATGGGACCCAGGGGTCCACCTGGGCCACCGGTAAGAACAGGATTCGTTACCTCGCTGTCTTTCCACTTTGCTAGAGAAGAGCCTGGTAACCTGGCTCCTGTGCTGGGGCTACACCATTGGGGTTGCTGTTTAGTTTTTATTTTCCTAAATCAAAAAAGGGTAGACTGCAGCGGTTCTCAACCTGTGGGTCGCGACCCCTTTGGGGGTCAAACGACCCTTTTACAGGGGTCACCTAAGACCATCGGAAAAACACATATATAATTACATATTGTTTTTGTGATTAATCACTATGCTTTAATTATGTTCAATTTGTAACAATGAAATTGGGGGTCACCACAACATGAGGAACTGTATTAAAGGGTCGCGGCATTAGGAAGGTTGAGAACCACTGGGCTAGAGGAAACAGATGTGTTAAAATACAGTTTTGTTTTTTAATCAAGTTATATTTGAAAAATAGGAAAATATCCCTAAATAACTTGGCCACTAGCTATTAGTGCCTTAGTGCCCCCTATCCCCACATTGAGTTGTGGCATTTTATGACCTGACTAGTTACTTCCTGTTATACAATTTTAAGGATCTGTGGTCTATGATATTTGAGTTTTAAGGACATTTATTACTGCATAGTTATCAGTCATCCTGAGGAATTAAGTTTTATTCAAGTAGGTCTCCTTATTAAGATCTTTGGGGAAAATACTAAAGCCAGTGATTTGCAAGTGGCATCTATATACCTGCCTCCAGGTGAGATCACAGTTAAATTGTTTAAGATGATGGAGGTTTTCAAGTATAATGGTAGAGTATGCAGATTCCATAGCATATGTTAAAATAATCTAATTTATTTCCAATATATATATTTTAAGGTAAGGGGGAGTTTAACTGTATAGTAAACTTTCATCTAAAGTATTTACTACAGAGCTTAAAATTTGCATAATTGAGGAAGTAAAGGATTATTTTACCAAATCTGATTATTTCATTTTAAGGAAATTTTAGGCTTTAGAACATAATGTATTGCTTAATAGGTATTATATATAAGGTGGGTAAAAGTAGGTTTACAGTCATTCATACGGAAAAATACAATAATTAATAAGTAATAATACAAGAATAAACTGTTTCATATACTCAGAACTGTAAACCTACTTTTGCCCTACCCTGTATATTCTTTGTTGTTGTGTTAATCCTCACCCAGGGATATTTTTCCATTGATATTTAGAGAGTGGAAGGAAGAACAGGGAGAGAAATAGCGGTGTGAGAGAGACACATCTATTGGTTGCTTCCTGCACACGCCCCTACCAGGGCTGAGAATCAAGCCTGCAACCAAATACGTGCCCTTGACTGGAATCAAACCTGGACCCTTCCGTCTGAGGGCCGACGTTCTATCCACTGAGCTAGGGCTCACCCTGTATATTCTACTGGAAGATGACTAATGTGTCTTGAAGCTGGGTTAAAAGAAACAGGGAGAAATTCTTATGGTTTTGACGGGGTGCAGGGTGCTGATGTGACCGAAGGAAGTGGAAATGTGGAGAATGCACCAAAGAGAAAGTGAATTTCTAGGCTGAGGGTGCAATTTCCAGCAGACAAGGGGAGACTCTGCCACAGTGATGCCAAACTTAGCAAAAAACTGGCTACCTTCTTCATTTCTTCCCCAGCCAAAGTTTGCACTGCTGTCTTTTGATGGCTTGTCTGGTTATGTAATAGAAATACACTAAAAAACAGGAATTGCTTTCTGCAGCGTCACTTTGTACCAATTTACTGAGATCACAGTCTGTGAATTGTGAAATATATATATATATATCCATATATATATATATGTATATATATATATATGGATATATATATATCTCAAATGGCCTAAACATATATTTTAGAACTATACAGTCAATAAAAATTGAATGGGAAGTTTCAAGATTTGTTTCTCTTTGTGTCAACTTAAAATTTGGTTTTCCTCTTCGTGAAAATGTGATTATATGCTGCTTCATTGAAAAGCTTTTAAAGCTGCCACTTTACTAGTTTACTTCAGATGGGATTTTAATTTCATCATATCATCCTCTTTCCCGACCTGCGTGTTGTAGGGAACCCCAGGCTCCCCAGGAGTGTCAGGACCGAGCGGGAAGCCAGGCAAGCCCGGAGACCACGGCAGGCCAGTAAGTGGACCGCTTGCACGTCTGGAGTTATTTCACTGTTGCCTTCAATAATGAGGACACTGAAAGGCTCCGGCATATTTATGTTATCTTTGCTGTACTGTGTTTGAAGCGTTTGTTGAAACCATGCCAAACCAGTGGAATTAACTTGGTACTAGTTCTAAAGTTTTTCTCTCTGAGTTAGAATATTCTGGGATGAAAACGTTATGTGGTTATAGGGTTTCTTTAAAAGGAGAAAGGGATGATGAGCCACGACACATATTTCTGCACTGTACTAACACTTTAAGCTGGGTCAGCAGAATGATTCTCTTTATTTAGGAGTGCTATGCTGCTTAGCATAGAAAAGTCCATGATGATGGTGCATGGTGCTTCCATAGGGAGTGTGCGGATGTTACCCTGTATCATCCAGCCAGGCCACTTGCTCTGTTCTCTTTCCTTGAGGATGCTAAGAACATTAGTCCCAGAATTAAAAGCATTGATTGAATCTGCTATTTTACTTTTTTATACTGCCCAATTTATGTCCGCTTTAACTTTCCTTTAGCCAGGTGTTTTGGTTAAAATAGTCATTGAGATGGTGTTGTGCATACCATCTACTATCTTTGGTATTAGTATCTCCAAAACTGAATTTGGCGTCCTTAACATATCCAGAAGTATTTGTAATGGCTTTTGGGCTTCACATACAAGTTCTTCCTTATTTTGCATATGAATTGTGGATATATCTTGTCTAAATAGAATTCTGAAATATAAAAAAGTTACCCTAAAGATAATTGAGTCCAATTATTAGCTGCTCTCCGGACTGGACTTCTGTTTTCTTAAGTGTTGTCCAACTGACAAAAACCTGAGTTTAAAAAACTTTTTTAATGCCATGCAAATTTAGGGTAGAATCTTTATGAGACATTGGTTGCTTTTTATGTTTACATACAATTAAACAAGCAACGTAAAGATTAAAGGACTCCTGAAGTACTTTATAATCTGTGTGTACCCTAACATATGATCTTATTACTCTCTTTTCCTCAATGAGTCATGGCAGAAACATCATAAGAGCAGCTTAAAGTACATGGAACTCTTCTGCCTATTCAAATAGGGTTCCATTTTGTTTTGCTATGACCAAAGAGTCTCACACAAGACTCTTCCTGATGCAACTGATGGCTGCCGCTGGAAACCTGAAGGAAACTGGCCCTTCCTTGACTTGAAATGTGACCTTAGCTCCTGGCAATGACAATGACTTCCACACACCCTCTATACCAGAACAATCTCACAGTGGCAGTGAATTAAAAAAGCCCAACACCACCAGGAACAGTATCAAAATAGCAGTAAATGTAAAAAAAAAAAAAAATCCCTGAAATTTACATAAGGCTCCAAAGTCAATAATAATATGTTTCCATTAACAGTGTCTGGTACTTTTGGCAAAGGGAGAGCCTAACTCTAGTTTACCTTATGATTGTAACATTTATTTGGACCTTATTGACCTTTTTCCTTTAATTTTTCTTGTCCTTTAAGGTGGCAAGTTGCCTCTTCTTTTCTTATCTGTTCTATATTACCTTTCATTTCTATACACCAAAGTATGTAGCAGAGGTGTTAGCAAAGACCTTGACTCAATTAGGTAGCTATTGTCAGTTATTTTCAACCTTTTTCATTTCACGGTGCATATCAACTAATTAGTAAAATTCTGACACACCAAAATATATAATTATTTTTTGCCGATCTGACAAAAAACAACAACATTGGTATAATTTTGATTTATTCATACTGTATGGCTATTGTTATGATGGCTGTTGTCATTTTTTTTTTATTTGACAATCTAAGGGAAAAGAGATCAATGTCCCTGACTACTCAGGTACTGCATAGTTTAAAAATTCTTGCAGCACACCAGTTATGTCATTAGCTGTTATAACCAGCTGATATCTTCCTGCTAACTTACAACACCTGATGTGGTATAGTGGATGTTTTCAAAAACTGCTTATGGGCTATTTTTATTCATTTACTCAACACCTACTTGTTTAGTGCCTAAATGAGCTAGTCAATGTTTTAGGGTCTGGGGATATAAGAGTAAACAAGACTCAATCCTTGCCCTCATGGAGATTCTAGTGGGAGATATAGACCAAAAACATGTACATAAATATTTCTGGTGATGATGAGTGACATGAAGAAAACAGAAACAGACTGAGGGCTAGAGAGTGTGTGGCTATTTTAGACATAGCTGTCAGAGCCTGTTGGAGGCGGTGAAATGAATTGAGGAAGCAAGCTGTTTGAAGAGCTGTGGGAAGGGGATTCCAGGCTCTAGGAACAGCATGCGTAAAAGCCCCGAATGAAGAAGGAATCTGGTATAGGAAAGGAACAGTGGAGAGCCCTGGGTACCCAAAATCAAGGGCGTGAAGGAGAGAGAAATGAAAGATCCTGTCAGAGAGCTGAGCAGAGGTGATTATGTGGATCATCTGGCCAATGAGAAGGAATTCTTTTATTCTAAGTGTCACAAGAGGTCCTTGGAGCCAAAAGAGTGACATTATTTATTTTCCTTTTAAAAATGTCAGTCTGGCTTCTGGGTGGAGATTGGGCCCTAGGAGGGCAATCCAGGAAGCAGGAAGACCAGTTAGGAGGATATTGGAGTCATTCAGGCAAAAGTATTGGAGACTGTAAGATGTGGTTTGGTTTGGGATATATTATCTGACGATCAGATTTTTCAATAGTTCAGATGTTCCTTCTATGACAGCAGTTGGCAGCCTGGAAGTTCATTACTAAAACACAAAAACTTCTTGCACTATAAGGAAAACTTTCCCAGGATCCTCTCATGGCCCATGAGAGGCCTGACGGAGCAGGGACAAATATTCTGTAGTTGTGTTTGGATGTGGGACCACCATTTGGATTGAATTATCTAATAAGGGAGACATGTGGTTCCTTTTATACTCAATGCACACAAAAAACCACTGGAAGTAGTTATATGTTTAGTTAGGGAATTGACAAAAGCTCAATAGTTCTTACTGGAACTGAATCAAGATGAATGTCATGGAGAATCCACAATAACCAGCTGAGTTACCCAGCTATGGTGATATAAAAGAAAATATAATGGTACAAGAGCAATTTTCACATGCATTTCAGTTCCAGGCCTGTATTGTGAATGGCATCATAAAACGTATGCATAGTTCATAACTTTTAAATTGTTATCCTCAAATTTACATCTCAGCACTCTTTTGGAGGTCATATGCTTCCCAGGGAAGGAGGTGAGAGGGAATTAGATTGCTTTTATAGATGAGACAATGTGAATAACATTGATGTGACTGTCTGTCATTTTGCTAATTCATTAGAAAGCAGATCTTCATCATCATGTTTGTTCATGAATCATTTTAGATCATGTTTATCACTTTCTAATACATGAAATTCCTGCATTTTAGGGTGCCTCTGGATTGAAAGGAGAGAAAGGCGATAGAGTATGTATTTCTTAAAATTTGACATACATTTATTTTGTGTGTAAAACACTGAAGTCTGAAACTATAGAAATAATATGCTAATGATTCTCATTGATTTAATTAACAAGGGAGACATGGCTTCTCAGAACATGATGCGGGCAGTTGCAAGACAAGTCTGTGAACAATTGATAAATGGTAAATTTCTTTCTTTTTAATGTATGAAAAGCTTTTATTTATTTGCAGGAAAATGCAAAGTTTGAGTCATAAATTTTCTAAGATGTATGCTTCTATTTCATTTTTGATTATCTCCTTTTTTTTTTTTATACATTGCCAATTTTGTAGCCGGTTAGTGATATTTTAATGATTGTCCTGAAGATAAAATAATAACTTAAGGTAAAATAAAGGCAGTTATCCTTACATTTGGTTTGATACAAAAATCACACTTTAAAGGGGCTTTTCAATTTCCACATTGTAGGATTTTTAGTGATCTTCATCCATCTGGGCATATCTGGAAGCAGCAGCGATTGGATCTTTCAAGTTAAAACCTTTCAGTGGTTGTGTGACTTTAAGGAAGGAGGCCCACCCACCCCGACCAGTTTAATCCTAGAACGTCCATCCCGGCGGGGACGTTTTAGTATCGCCTCCTTACCTTTTACAGACTCTTTCTTCATATTCCGTGAGGCCTATTAAGTTTATTCATAAAGTTCAGTGCCTGAACACCAACTGGGGCCTTAAACTTGGGGTTCCCTCTGTCAGAAGTTTTAATCACTGTATCTTGAAGTGCTGCCCAGGGAACACCTGCATTAGAGTCACCTCTGTTGCTTTTAGAAGCTAGGGTTGCTGGGTCAGACTCGAAACCTGGTGAATGATTGTCTTTGAAGATGAGGCCCAGAAATGTATATTTTTCAACATATCCAACAGGCAGCTTCAGTTTACACTAAATCCTAATGATCATTGCCATGTGTACACACAATCACGGCATCATTTCTTACTTTAAAAAAGTTTTTCTTTTGAGTGACATTGTCAGGAAAACCTCAGGGGTTTCTATCAGAGCCATAGTAAACTTCCACAACTCATTTTTCTTTATAGTAAGCCTGGTGGCCTACTTGGTTGGTATTTTGTGGAGACAGTTATTTATCAGAGATCAGTTTGTCCTTGGTGACTGGAGAGTTTTATTTTTAGGGTTTAGGTTGGAATGCCTCCTGGACAGGGGAGGGATAGAGATGTCTTTCACTAGATACTAAGAGAAAACAATTTCACCCTCTCATTCCTCCCTTATTAGGGTTCTTACTGACAAGTGTTATTTCTATTTATAGGTCAGATGAACAGATTCAATCAAATGCTAAATCAGATTCCAAATGATTACCACTCCAATCGGAACCAGCCCGGCCCACCAGGTCCTCCAGGTCCCCCGGGCAGCGCAGGAGCCAGGGGAGAACCCGGACCTGGGGGGCGACCAGGCTTCCCGGGCACGCCGGGCATGCAGGGTCCCCCGGGGGAACGAGGTAGGTGTATCTGGCTGCAGCATGAGCATACAGGAAGGAACTACACATGTAGGAGCCTGGGGATGTAAAAAAGTACATAGAAGACTGAACTTGGTAAACTACTTTAGTCTTGTTTGAACAGTCCCAGAAGAGCTATGGTCCCTGAACCTGTCTTGTTAGGTGGCTACAAGCCACAGAGCCCCATATCTTCGGATCTTAGTAAAGATCATGTGAATTTCTGGTTGCTATTAATGGGAAAAACCTGTATCTTGGCAAACTAAATCAGGCACTAGAAGCTTATTAATTGTTGTGACTGGCAAGAGTTGGGCAGCAACTGAATGTACAGTTTTAGATCCAATTTTTTTGTTGTTGTTCTTTTATTCAGAGCCTGGCACTAGTCTTATGTGTTTGTTTCACTTTAATTTTATGATAGATAAGTGTCATTGGAGGAAAAGAAGAAAAATAGTCTTATCTGATTCCAGATGTTTCAGGATTCTGGGTACTGATATTGTCAAAGTTGCAGTTAACATTCCGTAGAAAACCTAGATATTTCTGTAATTCTGATGGCTCGGATGTTGCACGAATAGGGCTGCTAAAGATAAGATAGTTTTCAATGAGCTGTAACTCTTTATTTGATTTCTGTTTGCAACAACTGTTTCTAAAAATATATATTAGATGTGTTTTTTTCTTCAAATAATTTTTCCCCTGACGTGTAGCCACATTGGTTTCCTGGCCATGAGTCTGGAATTACACAAATGTCTAGAAAGAGTCTGGCTTAAAGAGTGAACTTCTGTGAAACACTGGGTTGTGCTTTCACTGAGGGAAGTCAATGACTTGAATCAGGTAATGTCAGTTAAAAGGAAGACTGCATGTTTCCTGATCATTTTCCTCCTGCGCTTTATCTTTTTGTCCTTCCTTAGGTTTGCCAGGAGAGAAAGGCGAAAGGGGTATTGGGTCTCCAGGGGCTCGAGGTCCGCCTGGCCCCCCAGGTAGGTCTGCTGGTACATAAAATAATACAGTGCAACTACTGGGAGAGCTTACAGCCCCCTGGCCCCCAAGAGAGTCACAACCTCATCATGTTAGCTTCAGGCATGGCTATCATCATGGTATTTTCGTACTTTAGCAAGAGGTTGAACTCGTAGAACCTCCTCATTTTTATGTTCTCTTTGCTCAGAAAATGTTTGCATGTGTTCTATTGAGCATCCGCTATAACTTTAATATGCGAAGGATTGAGTTTCAGTGACACAGAGGGTTGCTGTTTTCTTTTTTATGCAATTCTTAATCCGTTTTGTTTGGCCTCATAGCTTTTAAGAATGGTATCACTTCCTGTTTTTTTTTCTAGTATTCTTCAAGATGTTGCTAGTAGACTAAAAAAAAAGTATTCTCACTAAAAAGTTGGAGAGAGACATCACCAGATTTCACTTACAGGTTCTTTATGGATGCTTTGGAAAGAAATCGTTATCTAGTTGTTTTATGCATTTCTTTTACTGGGTTGAAAATGAATTTTTTTCTTCATGATAGTGTCCATGAGACCCTTGCAACCCAAGGTCAACCCTAGTGGTAATATATTTAGGTTTATGTTAGCCACAAGTACCACTCGATGTAGACATGACATTGCCTCACATAGTTCAGAGGTATGGAGCGGGTACTTCCATGTTTTCCCGGCAGTCTAATGTGGCTAATAGAGCCATTGCCTTCAGGTGGTCTTATCTCTGTGAGAGTAGGAGCAAGCAGAGAACTCATTGATATCTTTAGTTTGGCTTCATTCTTGCTCAGTCTGTTTTCTTGGAATGAAATCATTGAAGTAGTTAGATTTCTGTCTTTAACTCTTATGAATCACTGGTAAGAAATTTCCACAGTTAGGTTCATATTGGTGATTTCGTAAGGAAATATTTTCTTACCATACAGTAGGGAGCCGCCTAGTCTTGAGGCAGTGGAGAGGCCAAAGTATTGCTGACGGCCTCAGGAGATGTATTTAACAAGAGGAGAAATATTTGTTTCTACCCACACTAGGTCCACAAGGAGAATCCAGAACGGGTCCACCAGGGTCCACAGGTTCCAGAGGTCCCCCAGGCCCCCCTGGTCGTCCTGGAAACTCAGGTATCCGAGGACCCCCAGGTCCTCCTGGATACTGTGACTCATCCCAGTGTGCCAGCATCCCCTACAACGGGCAAGGCTATCCAGGTATGTGGTTGTCATTGTAGGAACCCAAATTCACCTGAATAAAGAATCTTTATAGAAATGAAGTGCCGTAGGATTGAAGGAAGATTGATTTGAGTATTTCTTGAAGATAGCAAGCAACTCTTCCAGTTGTGTGTTTTGATTATGTAGTAATATTGTTCTCTCTCAAAGCATACACCATTACTTCACTGTTAGAAGTTAAATAACTATTTTCTCTCCCTTCCAATATTTCTGCAATTGCCAAGTCACATAATAAAAGTCTCCTTATTTCCCCTAGAAGTTCAAAGAATGCTACCAGTTGACTTTTTTCTTCCTAACCTAAAGATTGGCAACAGTGATTTGTTGAATAAAATTGTAGAATGCTAAGAATACACACACACACACACACACATATATATATATTTGTTTTGGGAATCTAATGTGTAGGCAAACTAGCATTTGATAACATGATGCAGACAGCTGACAATAGTTTACTCACATTGTAGAAATAATATTTATAAGATCTGGAATGTAATTTTTAAAGAGTTAGTAATGAAATTCTAGTGTTTCAATTCTCTTATGTCTGATTTTGGGACTGTGGGGCCAGGGGACATATGCTGATCTGGAAGTAAGAAAGTCATGCTGTGGTCAGTGGTGACCTTTTCATCAGTGCACCCTCAAGCATCTTGCAAGTTTTAAAAATGATACTGCTGTTTGATATGATTGGCTACTAGCAAATAGTGCATGAGTAGTTGAATATCTAAATATCTATATATCTATATATTTATGTGAGAACTTACATCTGGCCAAAGTTATAATTAATCTTAATGTACATTTCTCATACAACCCATTCACAAAATTATAATGTAATGTGTTATAAAATAAATTTAAATTACCTCTGCCTTATGGTATGTACAAATAACTGGAAATATATGGATATATACGTATATATACTTTAACCATTACATACTTAGATGGATGTGTATATATGTTTTTTGCATAGTAATTCAACTTTTAAAACTATCATCTTTGACCTGTTTCAGGTTCCGGCTAACATTTTCTAAGTCGCCAGTGCTGCTTACAGTTTGAATACATGAAAATCCTGTTTCTGAGATGTTTGCGCACATGCTTATTAGGAAATGAGTCTGTATGGAAATCTCACCACAGATATGGTTAATGAACCGGGTCAACATCATAAAGGAGGGTGGAGACTCTATACTAACTTGAATGAAACAAAAGCAGTGGTGTTAGTCTATACGCCTGATGCATTTCAGTAATAATGTAGAAAAATATTTTTAAAAAAAGTTGAAACATACAGCCATGAGGAGCCTCGACTGTGACAGAGGCGCATAATAAAACTACTAACCAGCGGAGATCGTGCCATTTCGAGAAAAACAATTAACCTGGTTACAGAGAAATGTCTGATGTAAATAATAAACTAATTGTGGCTTGTACATGACTTGTATGTGATCCTGTCCACTAAAATCACTTAACAATTCTACAGTCAGCTTCTGCACCCAAGCCTGCTGCCTGCTCTGTGCCGGAATAACACCGAATGGACTCTCCTCCTCTGTCTTGCTTGTTGGCGATGTGTCTGATTCAGGGCATGCGACTCATTAGTACTGTTCTTTGTACATGTACTCTCATTTGGGTTTTGTCCTTGCCATTTTCAAACCAAAGTTCTCTAGTCACTTCTTTTCTTCCTGTTTCGCTGTAGCCACTGGTGTTCCTCGCCCACCAGCTGTAACTCAGTCTGTGGGGGAGACAGCCACAGAAATTGTCATGTACTGTATATTACCTGGTGATAGCTGATTTTCACCTCCAGAGTTCAGTTTCTAGGAGCCAACAATACGTCCCCTCACCTCCTCACCTTTCCAAACTGTTCTCTGAACTGAGGAGTTGAAGTCATGAACAGGTACTTGGGGATTTGCGAAAATCCTACCCAGGTTCTGCGTTTACAGTTCTTTGGCCCAGTCCGACCCCTCCCAGGTATTTGTGCAATGATTGTATTTACTGCTGGATCTTTGAAGGTTTTTTTTTTTTTTTTAAGTCCGTCACTTTATTTGAGCATCACCAAATTCTCTATGCAAATGTTAGTAATCAGAACATTGTAATTTATATATTTATAGTTAGGAGATTAAGACTGGAGTGCCATCGCCTCGGGTGATGGTTTAGCTTCTGCTGTGTCTGTACCTCCCAAATCATAACTGTAATGTTGAATCGGACAGAGCCATACGTGCCCGAGGGCGGGGCCTACCTGCCTGAGCGCGAGCCCTTCATCGTGCCGGTGGAGCCGGAGCGGACCGAGGAGTACGAGGACTACGGCGCCGACGAGCCTGCCCATGAGCATCCTCCGCACGCGCGCTGGCGGCGCGCCCTGCCCCGCGGCCTGGGGCCGTGAACCTGAGACGGCGCCCAGGGAGGCCAGGCTGGGGGAGGTGTTGAGATTATCATTTACAGGTCAAATAGAGCAGTGCACACCGTATCTGCGATGTTTCTTCCGGCGACGCTTCGTCCAAGAGTCCCCCTTCTTACTGTAGAGAACCTTGTTTCTGCAGGAAGCCTAGCCAGCCGCGCGCGCGCAGTCTGTAGGCGTCTTTGCTTTCGCCCTTGAAATGCTTGCAAAACGCTTTGTTCACAAAAGCTGCAAGGAGAGAACGTGCCTGGTGCCTTTCGTTAGCACAGCGGGCAGCCTCAGTGAAACTCTTAGGTTGAACAGTGAGTCCTGGAACCCAGAACTACTGTATATTTCGAGAGGGCAGTTTATCTTTTCCAATACTTATTTGCAATTCAATTACACCACGATTCAAGGAATGCCCCTCCTAAACCAAAAAGGAGGGCAAGGTCAACTGCATCGCACATACTTATCTTCCTCTTCTAGCTTCTGTTACACATTATGGCATAGAATGCTCTTATACATCTCCTTTAACAACCACAAACTTTAAGCCATGTAGCTGAAATGATTGTATCAACTGGATACAACTTCATATTGCCTTAAACCTCCTTGTTGTAGACACACTAACATTTATGCCAAATTGCAGATTATTCTGCAGAGATGGAATTGCATGTTTGTGTTGTATATTTAGTATGAACTTTTTTTTTTTTCAGAACATGTTTCTTAGTTATCAAAAGCAGTTGGAAATGTTTGCAAGACTATGAACATAGAATTGCTGCTTTTATATTTTAACTGCAGATTGTGAATTTCACTGCCTTATATTATTTATTTCTGAAACAAAAGAGGCATTTTTCAATAAAACTACTGAAAATTTGACATGGTCTGCTTTTTTCTTTGAATGGCCCTTTGGACTGTTCAGGCAGTTGTTACAACAAACAAGTTTATATCCTTGGATACGGTTACAGATCTTGCTAATATATTAAATTATGCTAAATAACTTTAGATTTTTAATGATATGATGAAGTCATAGAAAGAGAGTGGTGAGAACCTCAAAAAGCCAAGCTGATTCCAAAGGCTCTATTAGGAATGTAGAGGATGTGTGGGTTGGTGGAAAAACAACTAGGTATCCTAGGAGACCCCAAACAGCCAAATAACTTTTAACAAGCCACATGATTTAGTATGCATTTAATCACTTTCCTATACCATACTTTACCCAGTAGCATGTTTAATTGCAAAATGGAAAATTCCTTAATGGAAATTTTTACATTGAATACCTTCCTTTTACACTTTTACAAATGCAAATAACATCATTCTAAATATCAAAGAAAATAATGTAAGAACCAACACCAATTGGAGAGAGGTAGTGATAGAAAATTTTCCACAGGGCAAAACATCTGAGTTAAATACTTTCTGGCAGCCAAAATCAAAAGGAATAGATAATAAATGAATGTACTGTGTTCACCAGGTATCCAGCAGATTGCTAAATTCATAGCATTCATCTATAATCCCCAATATCTATATTTTTAAGGTTAGAAGAGACCATTGAGATCATTCCAGTTCAATTCTTTGCTTTATGCAGGAAGAAGCAGACTCAGCTAAGTACTGTAGTATCAGAACAAGACTAAACTTCTAGGTCTTGTGGTTCTTAACCCTGTTTTATCATCAGA
>NW_006296625.1:2700495-2705467 GCF_000327345.1 Myotis davidii | reverse complement strand
ATATAGAAATTTTTTGATATTTGCAACCATAGTAAAACAAAGATTTATACTTTTGATATTTATTTTACATATTTAAATGCCATTTAACAAAGAAAAATCAACCAAAAAAATGAGTTCACATGTCACCTCTGACACATGTGTCATAGGTTCACCATCACTGGCCTATTTCTTCCGTAATTAAGTTTGCTGAATCTATATGAAAATAATTTTACCCCTGAGTGAGCACATACTGAAAGTGTAGGGAGAAAAGGCCAGGTGGTCTGGGTTTAAAAATTAATGCTAATACCCCACAAAATCAAACCTGTAGGTGCTGTTTTATTTATTCAAACTTTCTTTGAAGGACTACAGAACAACTTCTAGCTCTTTAAATTTAAAAGCATTAAAAGAAATTTGTTATTTATAATTTATATTTGAAGCTAAGGCTCTGATTTTTAAGAGACTAGCTTGAAATAACTGTGGGAAGAGGTGACAGCTTCTAAAGGGGGCTATAGTAAGAAAGGTTTCAAAATTTCAATACACTTAAATAGATAATGAATATTTTTTATAGAATATTTTGTATAATGGGATTAACCATTTAGCAAATTTAACTCATATATTTTTTTCAGATTTATAAGGGTCTATTTTTGAGCCTGTAAAGAATTACGCTGTCTATGCAGTTGTTCAAAATTACATTACAAATAAGGTCTGTGTAGTTTTCCCTGAGTATTTATTATTTATTATGTCCATGGCCCTGTATTTGGAATATAAGATTATTCTTCATTTGGTTTTAGTTCTAATTGCTCCATAACAAAAGGGTTTTGATATACCCTCATGTGGTCTGAGTGCCTTATAAAGAGTGACCAATTATACAAAGAAGAGCTGTGGTAAATCTTTTATTTTCAAAGGCAATCTTTTAAATACAAATGATATTGATTTCTAAGTCTCCTTTTACTTGTGTTTAGAAAATGGATTTAGATCTGAATATCTAAATGAACATTATTAACATTTCATTCTTAGATCCAGGCTGCTAAAGGCTATTGGAAAAAATCACATGGACTCGCTTTCAGGGAATGCCTTTTATGCTGGTCACTTACAGACCTGTCTCCAACACTGATATCTCTCCCCCCTTTTAAAAAATTCTCACCCAAGGATATTTTTCCATTGATTTTTAGAGAGAGGGAAAGACAGAGAGAAATATCAATGTGAGAGAAACACATCAATTGGTTGCCTCCTACATGTACCCTGACCAGGGCCCAGGCCGGGAGGAACCTGCAACCTTGGTATGAGACCTTGACTGGAATTGAATCAGGGACCCTTGGGTCCGCAGGCTGACACTCTATCCACTGAGCCAAACTGGCTAGGCCCTAGCCGCTAGGGCCAACACTGATCTCTTGTCCTATCAGTATATCCAACTGTGTATACCCCCTTGAAGTTCCACAAACACTTCAAAATTTACGCATCTGGTATTTATTAGGATTAGATTCAGCTGTGACTGACAGAAAGTCTCAAAATAACAGTGACTTAAACAAATAGAATTTTTTTTACTTCTTATGTTTAAGATGTCAAAGACGCAGGCTTTTTCTATTTTGCTGCTGTCCTTTTTGCAGTTTCTTGGGTCAAGTTAAACTTATGGTCCAAGATAGTTAGTAGAGCTCTCTCTATTATGTCCATATTCCCCCTGCAGGAAGGAAGAAAAAGTGAAGAAAATGCCACCCCTTCTTTTAAGGACACTTCTTACACAAGTTGAAACAACAAATTTATATTACAGACCATTAGCCAGAATTTAGTCATTTAGCTACATCTAGCTGTAAGTGTGGAATGTTATCTTTATTTTGGGTGGCCATGTGCCAAACTAACATCAGCCATTCTGTTACAGTCTAAGAGGGGAAATGAATACTGGGGGTCAACTCAAGTCTTTAGTCTTTGACACAATGTTCAAATCTAAATATATTTCCTCATAAATTTTATTTTCCTTCATTGAACCCACCAACCACCAAATTCCCCAGGCTTGAAATGTGAGAGTCATTGTAAAATTTTCATTCTTTCACTTTTTATAGCCGATTGAGCTTCTACATATATCATAATCACCCCGTTTTTACTACTCAATTTCAGACTCTTGAGATTCTTGTCATGACTATCATAACATTCTCTTAAATGGTCTCCTTTCTTGTAAACTTGGTTCCTCTCAAATAAATCTTCCATACCGATCAGAATGATTTATCTAAAATGCAAGCCTGACCATGTCATGTCCCCTGCTTAACATTCTTCACATGGTCTATGGATTTCTCTGCAAGTCTTGATTCCATCTGTCAATTCCCTATTCTTCCTTTATCACCAACACTTTCATTGGACCATCTGGAATTCCTATTCCATTTTTGACAAACTTCTCCAAATCCTTAGCCTCTTCAGTGAACAACCCCAGCGCCTCTTGGCAGGACCCTGAAGATCCTGTGGAGATGGTTATGCCTCCCAGAGTTGGTGAATGGAGACATGTCCTCCTCATTCCTCAGCACTGTTTCCAGACCGACAACCCTTCCTTCTATAAAAACCTTTTATTGTTTGAGGCTTATATCTGATTCCCATCACTATCATCTATTCCCCTCATGGTCACTCCGCCTCATTCAGAAGAGGCTTTAGTGCTTTTATCCACCCCAGTATCTGCCATCTTCTAGGTATCGTACCCATTGGCTAACAAACCTAACATTATCTCAGTTATTTGAACTTATTGTCAAAGACATTGTCTTTTACTTGGCCTAAGCTGCTCAGTATCTCCAAGCACTTACCTTAGACTTGTGTCTGTCAGTGCTTTAAAATCACTAACTTAGACCCTCCACTCTCCTTGGGTTTCCAGCTCACCTGCTCAAGGACCTCCACTGAAACTGTTTTCAGCTTCATTATGACACTCAATGCAGTGAGCCTTCCATGTTCTTACCACCCATCAGCTCCTCTTCATCTTCACTTCCTTCCTTATCCAACTTGGATTCCATGTCTTGGTAACATACCCAGTTTATTGAATACTGAACTCCAAGAAGTACAAAATAGTTTCTTTTTCTTTAGTCATTTCCTTCAGTTATGTTCTATTATATATTCTTTTTCTATCCCTTAGCATACTTCAGATAGATCCCATTGCTTTTACTATATTTTTATTGATTTCAGAGAGGAAGGGAGAGGGAGAAAGAGATAGAAATATCAATGATAAAAGAGAATCATCGATCGGCAGCCGCCTGCGTACTCCCTACTGGGGATTGGGCCCACAACCTGGACATGTACCCTGACAGGGAATCCAAGCCCAACCTCCTGATTCATAGGTCGATGCTCAACTACTGAGCCACACAGCTGGCCCCATTGCTATTAGATCATTTTGAGCGTGAATACTCCAGTCCATTCTAGTGCAACTTAATCCACTTGAAAAATGTAATCTCAAATTCACTTTTGTACTCATTTTTCTTTCTACCTTGAAGTCAGAACTTAGACTTATGGACTGTAGAGATGTTAGGCCAGCTCTTTCACCCCAGCTTCTTAAGAATTCAGGTGGGAGAAGAGGACTAGGGAAAAAGGAGGTAAGGGCTTTTTCCATTTACATGTGCCACTGGAATCCTCTCTTGAATGTCAATGCTCACTGTGTGCCCGGTGCCCACGTGCTGCTCCTCTTGTTGGGTGTCTGTGCCTGCTTTGCAGAAGGGCATGCAGGGGCTCTGTCTACTGTCCAGTTATCTCCAAAATGACCTCTTCAAACTTCTGCTGAGCTTCGTTCCCATGGACTACTTCACAGCTGTTTGCTACTGAGGTCTTCTCTCCTAACCGGAAGCCCTCCTAGGAGGGATTCCAGTAAGCTGGCTCAAGTCTGCCTACTTTCTAAGTGCTCATTTGACCACAGGAGACCCAAGCATCCTTGTCAAGCCAAATGAAAGAAGAAAGTCTGCCTCCACAAATGCCCCCTTTCTAACTGCCTCCCATTCATTTTTCCCCATTCAAGCACATAGGCCTGCAAGTTAGTTCAGCACGTCTACTGCATAGTAAATGCTCATCCATGGAATAACATGCTTTTCTTGAAGATACCCCTCAATTTCTATGAGTGTTTTTTTTTTTTTAAGATTCACTGCGTGAAGGTCTGAAGCATTCTTTCTATAATGAAAATAAAAGCCAAAATGTTCTGCTTTATATCAGTGATAATTTGCTTGAGTGGATTCTTCTTGATTCTTTATTTTGCAAATATAAGCTGCTTGGGGGTGATGACAAGATAGTTTGGATGAGCCAGTTCTTCCAATTCTTAGAAGTACCAAGAGAATGTGCTTTATGATTCTCTTTACATGAGGGTGATGCTTCATAATTTTCTTTTCTTTATGGCCATTTATTCACTTCTGAGTCAAAGGCAAAATCCTATGTAATACCCCATTAATCAAAAGAGCCAAACTTTCTTACTCCCACATCCTTTAGTCACACTTACGTAGTAAAATCCCACCTCCAGTCTCCATGACTGTGCCCAGGATTCTAAGCACAGTTGGAAAAAATCACCCATTGTGGGGAGGAGGGTGGAGGGGTGGATTGTTATGTTTATAAAGCCATATGACCAACCTCAACTTGCCTGTGAGCACTGCTTAGTAATTTGACCAGCTATATTTCCAACTCTTTCCAAAATTCCCAAACTTCAATCCTATACCTCATCCTGATTATGAGATTTCTGCTACTTCTCATCGAAGCAGCTATTTCATACAGGAATAAGTAGCCAAACTGGAACCTCACTTCTCTACCATCAGGGCTACAAAGCTGCTTGCCTATGGACCCATCCTTTCCTCCTGTTTCCTCTCTACTCCTTGAACTTTGAGTCCCTTTCGATTCTTTCCACAAATCCTGGATTATACACCTAATAAGTATTAGGTGCTGTTAGAAATGGTGCTGGGTTCTATAGTGAAGACAGGAAAGTCGCCTCCCTCATGGAGCTCTCGTTTTCAGAGTGATAAACAGACAACAAATAAACAGGCAAAGCATACAC
>NW_006296625.1:2698962-2700450 GCF_000327345.1 Myotis davidii | reverse complement strand
AAAGAGAGCAGGGCTGAAGGATAGATAATGCTGAGCATATGTGGCATGTGCATGAGTTCAGGTAGCATGGTGAGGAAATGCTCATTTGGCAGAGACCCGAGTGAAGGGTGGCTGCAAACACAAGGCTCAAATCTGGCTGATAATTGTGTAATCTGATGCTTTGCAATTATGTAGATGACCAGCAGTATCCCTAGAGCTGTAGTTCTTGACTTTCATACACATTGGAATCACCTTGGAACTTAAAAAAAATCCTCAAATCTGAGTCCCATTCATAAGTTCTGATTAATTGGACTAGGGTGAAATCTGCTGATAAGACTTTTTGAAAGCTCTCTAAGTAATTATAAAGTACAGATAAGGAGCCAAACTGCTATCTAGAGATTCCAATTCAGCATGTTAAAAAAGGAGGCCCAAGAATATGTCTACTTTAAATATATTCTTCAGCTGAGTCATATGATCAGCCAGGATGGGAAACTTTTACACCTCTCTGACTTTGGATACAATTTTCATGCCAAAACGATATTTCTAGCCCAGTCCATTCTTCTGACCTTAGGCCTGTCTGTTCAACTGCCTTGGTACATCTCTAGTTGGACGTTTTACAGGCATTTCAAATTCAATGTGAACAAAGTGATATTCCTCACCCTCCTTTCCATAGGAGCTTTTTACTACAAGACGTTTCTTGTTTTTGTGAATGGGACAACCATGCTCTCAATTGCTTAACCCAGAAAACTGGGAGTTTCCCTCACCACCTACAAACCATCAATCACTAAATCTTTATTATTCTATCTATTAAGCATCTTTCCATTGTTCACCTTTCTGTCCCTCCACTGCCATTCTCCTCCTCTAGAATCTGTTGTCTTGTCTGGATTTCTCAGAGGTCTGCCATCTGATCTCTTTCCAGCCACTCTTTCATCCCTCCCATCCATTTTTCTCACAGCTTAGCAGACAAAATGATTGTTAAGAATGCAAATTTGGTCATATCACTGCATTTCTTAAAATCATTTGGTGGTGTTTAGTTCAAAACCTTATCAAGACTCTTATGGCATCAAGGATTTGGTTTCTTCTTACTTTTTGACCTCAAGACATCTCACTTATCTCAATCCCCCACCCTTCAACTATACTATACTTCTTGCTTTACTACTTCTTAATCTTGAGGCATCATGGGTACTATTTCCTTTTCTAGAATACACTGTCTCACTTGGTCACATACAATTCATCCTTTGTTTAATGCTGAAATAATCACTTCCGTTGGGACACCTATCCTGTCACTTCCAAAGTTCAAGATCCCTACAATGTGCATTAATCTCCTTACTTTCCCTTTGACACCTTAGATCATATCAGCAATTCCTTGTTCAATATTTGCTTTCCCTGCTGGATGACAAGATTCTATAAGAGCAGGGACCATATTTATTTTGTTTACTCCTGTGTTTCCAGCAGCAACCAAAGTGCTGGTATTTAGGAAGGGTTCAATAAATATTTGTTGAATAACTA
>NW_006296625.1:2697715-2698869 GCF_000327345.1 Myotis davidii | reverse complement strand
AAACTGCTCATAAAGAGCACCTGCCTCAAGGAAAAAGCAGAGCAAAAAACAACATAATAATCAAGGGCCAAAGTGTGTACTTTAGGATAAGATTAGAGAATGAAAGGAGCACAGAGAAAGGTTACATCTGCAAGGTTGTGGGGAGAAGTATACTGGCCAAGTGGCCTGCTGAGGAGACCTTGGAGGCCCATGCAAACCTCAAGCTTGTTTTCCAAGAGGCCTTAACCCTAAATGCTACAGCGACAAGGAATAGTCTTTAGGTCACAATCCAGAACAGGAGCTCTTTTGGTGGAGTTGTCATCACTCAGTCCCCAGTAGAGAAAACTGAACAGTAGCCCAGTAGAGAAGTACTGACCTAGGAGGAGGGGTCACAACATCCGTATCCTAGGTTAGAGGAACAGGAATGTCCAGACACGCAGGCAGAAGGCCATGTGATGACGAAGTAATGTATCTGCAGCCAAGAAGTGCCACATCTTCCCAGCCACTAGCACAAGGGAGAGGCATGGAACGCATGTTCCCTCTGACACTCTGTTAGGAACCAACTCTTTGATTTTAGATGTCTAACCTCCAGAACAGTGAGGGAATAAATTTCTGTTTTAAACAACAAAACAAAAAAAACCCTCTTTTCCTTGATAAACCAGATTCTATTTGAAATATCAAAATATTGTATGAAGATGGATAATTCACATGTAATTGAACTTCATGTCCACTTTGTTGTAGAACAGGGGAAAACGCAGCTGGGGTTTTTTACCCTCTGTAGGAGCCACCCACGACAGGAAGGCTTGATTATTCCTTATTTTGGGCTGTTGTAGAGTTGTGCTTTTTTTCATGGTTCTAACCTATTGTTGGAGAAGGTCATAAAGAGGATGTGACTGCTGGTTGACCTGAAAGCTAAACTAGTCAACTGGAGGCTCCTTACCCACCTCCCATGTCCTTAGAATCTATGGTCCAGCCACCATTCCCACACTAGTAGCTGTTTCAAGGACACAGTCTTGAGAGAGTAAGGGGTTGTTGAAAAATGGGTCTTAGGAAAGAGGCATCCATGAGGGAAATCCTGCATTGGCTGTCAGCATCTATGTGGAGAGGTGTGGCCCATGTGCTAAATGCTTATGGACTCCTGCATGGGTGCTGAATGCCTGGAAAACACCAATGAT
>NW_006296625.1:2688186-2697624 GCF_000327345.1 Myotis davidii | reverse complement strand
TTCAGCACTGCGCCTCCTCTGAGTCTGGATATGATATTCTCTTTACTCCTAGTTGTAGAATTTCCACTCAGCCAGCCCGCCTGTGGTTCTAGATGGTGTCCCTTCCATGTTTCAGGCGTAATTTGAATTGGTTGTTCGAACTTAGAAACTCCGGCGTTAACCTATGCCGCCATCTTGGTTCTCCTCCAAGGACACAGTCTTGAGAGAGTAAGGGGTTGTTGAAAAATGGGTCTTAGGAAAGAGGCATCCATGAGGGAAATCCTGCATTGGCTGTCAGCATCTATGTGGAGAGGTGTGGCCCATGTGCTAAATGCTTATGGACTCCTGCATGGGTGCTGAATGCCTGGAAAACACCAGCTGGGTTGATGTGCTTGTTTGAGGAACTGCACCTAGTCCCCTGCAGCCAAGAAGGGATGTGATGGCTGTCTCCGTGGGCTGGTCTCTATCATGGGCAGTTCGGCTGGTCACCTTGCCCAACTAGAGGCGGAAGCTCAAGTTAGAAAGTTGGAAGAAAAGAATGTGTGGTTGTTTACTACTCTGCCCGCTTCAGGCTGGCAGACAGGTGGAGAGGAGGATAATAAGTCGGAGACTTTAGCGTGCCATTTTTGAAAAGCTAGGAGGGCACAAGTGAAGGTTCGAGCATTGTGACAAAGCCTGATTGGGATGCTAAGAGGTGGAATCCCTGGGAAAGTGAGGACCAGGAGCAGAATATGGTGATTGACAATGAAGTGGATAAAACTCCCTGAGCTATCTGACCCCTAATACAAGGGAAAGCAAAAGTCCAGCCAGTGGGGCAGCCCCCCGTTCAAGAAGCATTCATGATGAGAGAACACACTCCCACTGAGCTTATTGATATAGCTGCCAAGTTCCAGCACAAGGCCAGGGAAAATATGCAGGCATGGTTGCTGCAGCTATGGGATACAGGGCTGGGCTGGGGAGGTGGGGTATAACATTTCTTGGATCAGCAGGAGGTAAAGAAAATGAGCACTATCACCATACACCCTGCCTTCCACCAGCACTTGCATGGCACTGGGGGAGGGAGAGGGGTTCGCTTCAAGGCACACACTACCTTATCGATTGGTTTATTCTAGCCTGTCGGGTGGCTTGGCCCAATGAGGAAGATCACACGGGACCCTGAGAATCTATAGAGGAGGCACAACAAATTCTTAGGGAGTTGGGAATGAGACGGGCCATCTATGCCCCTATCTTTGAAAGCCCTGGTCAGGCCACATTCACCACAAAATAAAAGCCAGTCCGCTCCCCACACCTGGTAGGAGATTCTGATAACCACGCCGAGCCCAGCTGTGGGACAAGTCATTTACAGTAGGATGTTGGGCTGATCAGAAAGCCACCTTTGAGAAGGCAAATATTCTAGTGAAGCAGACTAAAGCTCTGGGCATCTCCCAAGCAGGGCTACCATTGAGCTGCATGTGTCTCTGACTCTGGAAGGTATGGGTCAGGCACTGTGGCAGAGGTAGCAGTAGGAGAGAGTACCCCTAGGATTTTGGTCTCAGCTCTAAAAGGGGGCAAACACCCCAATACATTCCCATAAAGCAACAGCTCCTAGTTGTGCTCATGGCACTCTTCCAGGTAGAGCCTCTCACCAATGATAGCACATCATGGTTAGAATTTCCCTTCCTATCAAGGGGTGGGCTGAAAATACATTCCTCCCACCCACCTCCGCCAAGGCGCAAAATCCACTTTGTCCAAGTGACGTGCCCATTTGCAGCAGAGAAGCACCCTGTCCACCAGCCAACTGGTTAGAAATGTGCGCACTCCTAGGCCCTGTAGATGCTGGTATGTAGATTCTCCAAATGCCCCCGTCCCTATTCTTGTGGCCACCCCGAAGTCGGCCTGTAGCGGGGGCGTGTGGGAAATTCCTACTGATGGCTGAGAAACAGAGGGGTCTAATCAGAGCAATGCATCCACAAGGACTGGGGTTGGTATTCATCCCAACACTGACACCATCTGGACGGAAACAGGAATGAGCTGCAGTGGCCAGTGAGCCCTGGCCGTTCGTTAACTCTTTGCACTGACAGTTGGGCTGTTCGGAAGGAACCAATGGCTTGGACAGTGAGAAACCAAGGGCATATGATCATAAATAAGCCCCTGTGGGGTCAAGATATGCGGAAAGACACTGAGGTTTGCCTGCCTGCAAGAGCCTGGGCACTCCTCCCTGTCTTCCACATCCCGGCTGGCAGGCTGCCAGGTGCTGACCTCCTTGGCAATCAGCAAGCTGATGCCCTAGCTGAGGTGCATGGCAAGAATGGCCACCAGGGTGGGTGAATAGGATAGCATATTACACAGATATGCCAGATTGCCCTTGAAATACAGTGATTTGCTTATTGCAGTTAACAGCATGTCCTGTGTGTTCTAAATCATGCCCAAGGCAAACTGCCAAAGGAGTCTGAGGCCATAAATTGAAGTTTCCATCCAGGGAGGGATTGCAATTGATTACATTGGCCCCCTGCCTCTGAGTGAGGCTCTAAATATGCTTCGGTTTGTGTGGACACTGCAAATGCACCCGTCTTACCCCAAGTATGTGCTTATTGATTGGGGGTGGTCACATTTCAAACGTCATGATATGCAAAGCTGTCAAAAGAACATGACATGAAATGGGGGTTCCATCTCCTCTACAACCCACAAGTAGTAGAGTTGGCAGAAAGGAATAATGAGATGTTAATGAAGCAGATTACATTACTAACAGGTAAAACCACCTTGGCTGGGTAGACTGAAGTGCTATCCCAGGCTTTAGTACATTTGAATGATCAACCTGTAGGAACTGTTGTCCCATTCCCTGGGTACCCTGCTGAGATCTAATACTTTAAAGGTACAGAAATCTCGGGAAACAAGCCCTTGCCTCAACTCCCATTGTGGCTCAATGTGCTATGCTGCTGAGCACACGCAGTCCTATCACACCTGGGGACGATGTTATCCACCGGAATTTGCAATGGGTTGCCCCATTGGGGTGGATGACTTGCTTTGCACCCCTGGTGGTGAGGGCACCACTCCATCTCCACTGAGAAGAGGGGAAAAGGGGGGAATTCTGGTCTGGCATATCTGGCTCCCAGTCTCTCTCCTCACACCTGACAGTGCTGCCTCCCGCGCCCACCCCCCCCACCCGGCCAGCATGTACAGCATGCACCACCAGGCTGTATTCCTAAAGTTACAGCCACAGGAACATCTGAGGAGCAGGCCACAAGTGCGATTGTTATAGTAGAGGCCCACCTTCCCATTCAAGTTCCTACTAAATATCTGTCTTTTTGACCTTAGATTTCTGCTGCCCCTATGGTGTCCAGTCATGGGATAAACATGTTCTGTTTTCCATAAGAACAATCCTTTGGCCACTGTCTTTGTGCCCTCCATTGACCTGGAGGATGTTAGAGTAAACATAGAAGCCCTTATTACACTCACCCAACAAGCCTTAAGTGATAGCTTGTCCTTACTGAACCCTGAAATGTATCTACTGAGGAAAGCTGTCCGCCAGGATAGGATGGCCTTGGACATTATTACTGCCTTGCAAGGAGGCACCTGTGCCATTATCGAAGCAGAATGTTGATGAGTTAGCTAATGTAGCATCTTTATAAATCACATAAGAACACAAGTGAACACCCTAGGAGACTTACTAAATCCATGGTTTGGGTCATGTGGCTCTTGGTGGAAAAAAATTGGTACTCATTTTGGGAATTATTTTGTAATCTGTGTTTTCTATTGCATGTGCCTATATTGTTGCTGTGATATTTGCCCCCAATGCAGCCAGACAGCTGCCTAATGAGCAGCCTGCGTGCTAGTGAAACCTCTTGCTGACCTCTTAGGGCACATTGCTGAAGAAAGGGACATATAAGATTGTAGAAGCTTGTCACAAGGGATAGAATGTTGGAGGAGGTCATCAGGAGAATATGACCACCCCTTGACCTGCAAGCTGGACCTGGGCAATTAGAGACTCCTTCCCTCCCTCCCTGCCTCCCTCCTTCCCTCCCTCCCTCCCCTATCCTTGGAATGTACTTCCTGCCTCCCATTCCCCCACTAGGAGCTGTTTCAAGAACACTACCTTGAGATAGTAAGGGGTTGTTGAAACCATTTGGGCTGAATATGTAACTGACCCCAATTAAGGCCTCTATATGAACTTTTAAGATTCTGATGGGCAGGTGCGGACATCTACTCATCTTTCTGCACCTAAGACAAGCCTAGTAAGTAAGTTCCCTTGCTTATTAAAGCTGCCACCCACCAATCTGGAGTGGTCTCTTTCTTGGGTCTCTCCCTGCCCTCCATATATGGGGTTGTTTTAAACTTCACCAGAAGAACTCTGGAGGTTTCAAATCAGCATCTATATTTATTAATCCAAGGCAATGTGAGCAATACAGAGTAGAAAATTGGCTAGACCAGCTGTTCTCAACCTGTGGGTCTCGACCCCTTTGGCGGTCAAATGACCCTTTTCACAGGGGTCCCCTAAGACCATCCTGCATATCAGATATTTACATTACAATTCATAACAGTAGCAACATTACAGTTATGTGATGTTTAAGTAGCAACGAAAATAATTTTATGGTTGGGTCACAACATGAGGAACTGTATTTAAAGGGCTAGAAGGTTGAGAACCACTGGGCTAGACTATCAGGAACATTTCATGTTCTTTTCTTTAAGGTTCATAACTGGAAAGTAAGAGATAGAGGTTGCTGCAAAGTCTCATTGAGTTGAATGAAAAAAGCCTCGGTGTTCAGGAAATGCCAAAGAAAGGAAGGATGTTCTCTTTCGCCCAAGCTACTCCTCTAAGTGTCAGCCCCCAACACGGTAGCTAGACAATGGAGTTTGTTATAAAATGGAGTTTGTTATGAATTGTTGAGAGAGGTATTGGTGAGAACTGTTGTCAGTCACTGGCGCTTTTGAACATAGCTAAAGTTACCACAAATAAGATTAACCAAGCATGTCAAATGGGAAATAACAAATCAGAACAGTTCCCAGGGTTGTCAGATCAAAGCAGAGGTGAGATATTGATCAGTTTAAATTTCTGCTGTGTAAATCCCTCAAAGCAAATGCCATTGGAACACGGTGTTTAAGTTCAGTTTGTTAGAATGGAGCTCAACTATCAAAGACAACTTATGCACTTTTTCTTCTGTGTACTGGTATACCTTTAAACTTTAGATGTTCTTGGAAACATGTATTTTGTTTTTTCTCAGCTGTGTAATTATTGCAAGGACATATTAAGTTATATATTAAGAAAAATTCTAATAAAGTTATAAAATATTTTCCATGAGTATTTAAAGACAGGAAGTAAAACAGATAATGTTAGCTATTTTGTGCCTGGCATGGTGTTAAGAGTCCCACCTAGGCATTTTTGCAGTATTATTATCTCTATTGTATAGATGAAGAAAAAGTTTCAAAATATTAAACTACTGGAGGCCCGGTGCATGAAACTTGTGCATGGTGGGGGAGGGTTCCCTCAGCCCAGCCTGCACCCTTTCCAATCCGGGACCCCTTAGGGGATGTCCTAAACCAGACGGCCCGATCCTGAGGATCCGGCCTAAACTGGAAGTCGGACATTCCCTTTACTGCCCCCCTCCTGCTGGTCTGGTCACACCCAACTGCCCCCCTCTGTTTGCCTCTTCAGCTCTTACTGCCCCCCCTGCTGGCCTGGTTGCCCCTCCCTGCCAGCTTGGTCACCCCTCACTGAACCCCTGATGGCCTGGTCACCCCTCACTGCCCCCCTGATAGCCTGGTCACCCCACGGAGCCTGGTGCTCAGTCATTTGGTCATCCCTCACTAACCCCCCTCACAGTTTGGTTGCCCCACACAGCCGGCTGTTCAGTCATTTGGTTGTCCCTCACTAACCCCCTGCCGGCCTTGTCACTCCACTCAGCCTGTTCGGTGGTCCGTGTGGTCGTCTGTTCGGTTGCAATGGTCCCTGGCTCTTTATATCTATAGATTGCCAAAGATCACGTAGAGGTTTCCAATCCATGCCTTTCTCCTACATGATGCTGTCCGTAGTGTGTACCTGCATCCATGCAAGCATAATCCTGTCTGTAAATCATGATGTGGTTAAGAGTGCAGACCTTGCTTCCATATAGATCTGGGTTTGAATCCTGACACAGGTGCTTTCTAAATGTAATTTTAAGAAGTTTCTTAACCTCTCTGATCCCTAAGTTCTGAAAACTTGGGCTTCATACCTACCTCTAGAGATGTGGGCAGATCAAAGCCAATATCTGTGATATTTTTGACCTTATTAAAAAATCAAGACACCAATCCTGGGAGAAGGCATCAGAGACTCACCAGGCGTCATTCAGCTGCTAACAGGGTTGTTCCTGTTCACTTCCCAGCAGAAAGTGGTCACCCCACTCTCTTATTTTCTCTTCAGTTTTCATGCCATAATTTAAATTTTAACATCTGTTTCTCCTTTCACATTTTAATAGCTTTGTCCTTATCTTTTCATTCTTATCAATGGAGTGACAGAGATAATTATAAATGCTGTCTCTCCCCCTGCTCCTGCCAGCCAATAGCCCCAGTAAATTGGTCTTAATGTAGTGATTGGGTTTCTCAATGCTTTTTGGAGATCATGGAAAAGACGCGTACACAAGGTTTTAGTAAGAACTTTATACCACAGGAATTGAACAGTCCTTGCTTTGATTTAACCAAATGGAAGAATGCAGAGGAGGAAAATAAAAGTGATGTGTGAAACAGGAAAATTCTGGGAATACTTAAAAAAAAATCTCTATCAGAATTTGTTAATGAGGGTATTTCCACACTGTTTAAAGGTATTGGAATTATGTCTTTCTTAAATAACACTGTGTTCTTAGGTTGTGGAGCCAAGGGTTACATTGTAAGGATAAAATAGTAAGGGCAAGCAGCCCACCTGGGGACTGGCAGTGCAGGAGTGGAAAAAGAGAGGCTCTGGAGCCAGGAAGACCTAGACGTGAGTGTGGGCTTTGCCACTTACTAGCTGCTTTGGAAAAGTAAAAACTTTTCTGAGCTTTACTTGTCTACTCTACAAATGGGTATACTATCTCTCTTGCAATATTGTATTAGAAATAATGTACGTATAAACCCTTGATCTATAGTAATGAATTTTTTTAATTTAATGGAAATTCCTAAGTGGGTGGAATTATTTCCATGTGGATGTCCTGTCATTCATTATAATGAGTGTGATGCCAGCAAGCTGTTAGAGAGAATGTACCAGAAAAAAATAGTTTTCCTCAAAAACATTCTTTATACTCTGTCTAAATTATAGCTGACTGGAAATTCCTCCGCAGTCCTCATATTAATCAGTTGTTTAGCAGCATTATAATCATGGCATATTTCTTAGCACAGATCTATCTCAAGTCTTAAGGAGTATCAGGGAAGCTAGTAACTATCTTTAGAATTGACATAAAGATTAGATGCCATCATGTTAGTAAAGGCATGTGTTAAAGAAATGATAGATATTGTTCTAGTGAAATAGTTTATAAGACCTATCAATTCATATAATGGCACCAGGATGTTAATTATACTTACTGTCTGAGCTGGATGCTCTCCACGTATTTACTACTAGAGGCCCAGTGCACGAATTCATGCATGGGTGGGGGCCAGCTGGCCAGGCCTGTTAGGATGAGGAGATGGTGGGAGGTTGGCCGCCCAGCCTGATTGGGGCCCAATCAGGGCCGGCTGGCCGGGGGGAGGGGCCACAGATAATTGGCAGGTGGGCCCTGCCCCCAATTGGGGTGGGGGTGGATTGGGGGGGGGGCCAGCCATGGGGGGGGGCTGTGGGGATTTTTTTCCAGCCAGTCCTGCCCCTGATTGGAGTGGGGGGTCCATCAGGGGTGGGGCTGCCGGGAGGAGGGGTTGTGAACCAATGGGGTGGAAGGGCTGATCAAGGGTGGGGCCAGCCAGGGGAAGGGGCTGCAGGCAGTTGGCCAGCTCGCTCTGCCCCTAATCGGGGGGAGAGGGGGTGACCTGGGGTGGGGCAGGGGGAGGTGCTGCAGGAGAAGGTTGGCCAGCCATCCCTGCCCCCTTTTGGGGTAGGGATGGGTGACAGGTGGTGGGCCAGGCTTGTGGGAGGAGCCAAGGGGGTGTTGGCTGGCTAGCCCCACCCACATTGGGCGGATTTGCTGGCTGCAGTAGGCGTTCATGGTGACTGGTCATTTGGGTCGTTACAGCATTCCAATCACTGGCTTTTTATATATAGATATAGATATCTTTATCTTGGGCATTCTTAGAGCTTTCTCAAATTGGGCTGGTCATTGAGTGAATTGTTGACTGAATTATTCCCTGGGCTTCTAGCATATTCAATGTGAAAATGTTCTGATCTACAGATGAATAAAATACATGTCTAGAAAATCACTTCAACAAATTTAGAGCTTCATAATCTCTTTATGGACAAATTTAATGCCTTTTGGTCAAATTTAATTTTTCAATCACCAAAAACATTCCACTCTTTCAGAATTGGATAAAAAAATAATCACACATGTCAACCAGGAGTCAAAACACTTTGATATACTGTGGCATGTGGCTGGGTGGGACACAGGAGCTTTATTTCAGATGGATATTGGTTGAGGTTTTGATTCTTGTGGGCCAACAGCCATAACCATTGAGTACTTTCCATGTGAAATCCAAAGTCTGTTCCTGGAACTTGTGGATAGCAAGAAACTTCCTTAAAAATCTGGCCCATTAAAGCTTTGGTGACTAGTGCACTTAAAATGACTGGGGATTGATTTACCAATTTTTCAGTGAAGTCTTATTAATGTGATGCCTAGTCTGCTCAAAAGGTTGGTCATCAATCCTTCAGATCAATTTATGACCAAAAGGGAAACTGTGGATGAAAAAAAGGGGTTTTGTGGAAAGTAATCTCACTGTGTGATCTGATTATAAATTCCTAACTGGGCACATCATGGTCAGTATTCACACCACATGCATATAACTTTTTAGTTAAAGGTTTAGTTTTGCCATACGCAAACCCTGTCCATTGTTTCTGTACATCTGGGTTAACCTACCTTTGAAATAACCACCCTCAAGAGAGCACAGAATCTTAACTATTCTGTAATCCAGTCCCTGCCTTGCTTCTTCCACCTCCATGTAATCTTCCTTATGATTCCTACATAATTTTGAATGCATAAAATAAACTACAAAACTGTTATTCTTTGGAGCATTTGAGATCTTGCTCCTTAGCACATGTCAGTGTGGCTTAAATAAACTCTTATAAAAATTCAAAAAATATTGAGTGTGATAATATGAGAAGAGTTATGGGTGATATGGGAACAACAGGACCAGGTTGGCAGGATGGGTGAGGGGCAGTGGGGGATTTAGTAGGAGGGAATCTTCGTGGAGAAGATTATGCCTGAGCTAAAATAAAACAGAGAAAAAAGCCTTCCCTTTTATCACCATCAAGAATTGTGCTAATTTGAATCTCTTGTAAAATTAGAATCATTGTGGCATCATTCCAACATACTTGGAAAATATATGTGGCATGAG
>NW_006296625.1:2687595-2688094 GCF_000327345.1 Myotis davidii | reverse complement strand
GTTAACATTTAAGTTGATTCATTAACATCTATATATATAAAAGGCTAATATACTAAGTGTTCCTCTGACCATCTGGCTCGTTGCTATGACATGCACTGACCACCAGGGGGTAGACGTTCAACGCAGAAGCTGCTGTGACGCACACTGGCCATTTACAAATAATGGCACCACAGACTTGGTGCTGACAAAGCAACACTCGGCTTCTTCCAATTGGGACACAGCCCTTGCCACCACCCCGGAAAGACACCCCACCAAATCACAACCAACACCGCCGAGACCCCATGGTGCAAAATGTGGCCCACAGCCCAGCCCAGCCTGGAAATGGTGGCTGTGGGCTCCAGGTAATGATGTCACATAGCAACACCCGGCATCCTCTCCCTAACAACTAGCCTCCTTGCAGTTTCTTCAGCCCAGGGACATGACTTGCTTTATAGCCAGGTGCAAACATTTCACACTTTAATCAAACGTCTGTGAAATGTTTTACTGTGACTCATCTCAT
>NW_006296625.1:2665900-2668463 GCF_000327345.1 Myotis davidii | reverse complement strand
ACCCTGGCCATTGTTTCTGTACATCTGGGTTAACCTACCTTTGAAATAACCACCCTCAAGAGAGCACAGAATCTTAACTATTCTGTAATCCAGTCCCTGCCTTGCTTCTTCCACCTCCATGTAATCTTCCTTATGATTCCTACATAATTTTGAATGCATAAAATAAACTACAAAACTGTTATTCTTTGGAGCATTTGAGATCTTGCTCCTTAGCACATGTCAGTGTGGCTTAAATAAACTCTTATAAAAATTCAAAAAATATTGAGTGTGATAATATGAGAAGAGTTATGGGTGATATGGGAACAACAGGACCAGGTTGGCAGGATGGGTGAGGGGCAGTGGGGGATTTAGTAGGAGGGAATCTTCGTGGAGAAGATTATGCCTGAGCTAAAATAAAACAGAGAAAAAAGCCTTCCCTTTTATCACCATCAAGAATTGTGCTAATTTGAATCTCTTGTAAAATTAGAATCATTGTGGCATCATTCCAACATACTTGGAAAATATATGTGGAATGAGTATCTTCTGTAAAGGCTAGGGAAGTCTTTATTGTTATAGAAAGTGAGGGTTCCTTGTTTTATTTTTGATTTTTAAAGGGTAGTTAACATTTAAGTTGATTCATTAACATCTATATATATAAAAGGCTAATATACTAAGTGTTCCTCTGACCATCTGGCTCGTTGCTATGACATGCACTGACCACCAGGGGGTAGACGTTCAACGCAGAAGCTGCTGTGACGCACACTGGCCATTTACAAATAATGGCACCACAGACTTGGTGCTGACAAAGCAACACTCGGCTTCTTCCAATTGGGACACAGCCCTTGCCACCACCCCGGAAAGACACCCCACCAAATCACAACCAACACTGCCGAGACCCCATGGTGCAAAATGTGGCCCACAGCCCAGCCCAGCCTGGAAATGGTGGCTGTGGGCTCCAGGTAATGATGTCACATAGCAACACCCGGCATCCTCTCCCTAACAACTAGCCTCCTTGCAGTTTCTTCAGCCCAGGGACATGACTTGCTTTATAGCCAGGTGCAAACATTTCACACTTTAATCAAACGTCTGTGAAATGTTTTCCTGTGCCTCATCTCATTTGATCCTCACAGAAATCCTGGAGTAGGTAGATGGGAGACTCAGTAGAATCCTATTTTCTTTTCATTAGCCAGAAAATAGAGATTTAGAAACTTTAGAAACTTGGCCTGACTGAAAAGAAGTAAGAAATGGTGGACCTTAAAAATCACTTCAGTTTTTCTCACTGAGCAGAATATAGTCAAACATTGCTGCAGTTAAATATTTCACCATTTGTTCTCCCTGTGTGATCTACAATAATAATCTGCTTCGTGTTAATATTTACTGCTGTGTTGCTGACAATTTCCTGAAAGAGAAGTTGGGGTGCTTCACTGGGCTGGAAAAAGTTTAGCGAAATCAGAAAGCAGGTCTAATTAAGCAAGTTTACTCTATATCTAGAAAAGGCTAAGTTGACTCGTGCATACGTGATACATACAAAGCTCTTGCTGGTGCCACGTGTGTGCTTTGCATATGTGTGTTTTGATCTGTCATTGTCAATCGTGAATTTGACTGACACTTCTATTATAGAGAACGGGAGAATAGTGATGACAAAATATTTCTTCTAATTCATTTCCTTTCAATGTGCACGAATCCATGCACTGGGCCTCCAGTTAATAATAGCAAACACTTACTAAGTGCTTTATCTTGTGTCACTATGGTGCCAAATATATGATATGTAATAAATGAGTTAATACATGGAAAGCACTTAGATCAGTTCCTGGCACATAGTAAATGCTCACAACATTTTTAGCAATTAGTATAATTGTTAAAATGATACTAATTATATACAATATATTATGTAATAATAAGGGGACAAAGTTTGAAGGTATTCAGTAACTTACTTATAGACAACAGAACTATATAACAACAAATTTGGGATTGGAATTCAGGAATTTCTGAGAACCCAGGCTCTAAATCATTATAATATTATTCCCAGTTTAATAATATTAGTCATTAACAGTCTACAAGTTAAATTCATATCAGGTAATAGTAAGGCAAAAATGAGGTTATACACATTACTTTAACCTAAACTATTGCTATTCACTTTTTAAAAAGCCATGATAATAGGCTATATGTTTTCAAAAACAGAATTTATTAATTAAGTGAGATTTAAGTCAGTTAAAAGACATGAGACATACAGCAAAGAAAAAGCAGATGGCAGACACAAACCCAATGATATCAAAATAACATTAAATGTGGAATAGAAACATATAATCAATCCAGAAATTGTCAGATTGGATAAATAATTGAGATCCAACTATATGCTGTCTACATGAGACATACTTTAGTTTAAAATAAAAATGAAACAAACAAACAGAACACTATAGACCAATATCTTTTATGAATGCAGAAGCCCAAATTCCAAACAAAATACTAGCAAACCAAATTCAATAGCATATAAAAAATGATATACATTATGACCAAGGTGGAATTTGTCCCAGGAACTCAGGGAAGGTTTAGCAGTTGAAAATCAATTAATGTGATACACAAT
>NW_006296625.1:2660724-2665650 GCF_000327345.1 Myotis davidii | reverse complement strand
CAGCCAATGAATACTGTGATAAATAAATTGAGAAAAATTTCATTTACAATGCCATCAACAGGAATAAAATAGGAGATGGCAGAAGGAGATTTGGCTTTGGGTGGTGAACACACAATACAATATACAGATGATGTATGATAGAACTATATACTTAGAACCTGTATAATTTTATTAACCAATGTCACCCAAATAAATTAAATGAAAACTAAAATATGCTCAAATAAGAATAAATTTAATAAAAGAAGTACATTCAGTGTTTTATACTCTGAAAACAAACAAAAAAAAGTTGAAGGAAATGAAAGAGGTCCTAATTAAGTAGAAAGATATTCAAAATTCATGGATTTGAAAACATAACATTGTTAAGATGGCAATACTCTTCAGAGTGGTCTATAGATAAAACACAATCTATCGAAATCCCAGCTGGCTCCTTTGCAGAAATTGACAAACTGCTTCTAAAAATTAACATAGAAGTTCAAGGAGACTAGAATAGCTAAAACAATCTTGAAAAAGAATCACAAAGTTGGAGTACCTGAACTTACCAATTTCAAAACTTCCTACAAAGCTACAGTACTCAAGACAGTGTGGTACAGGCTTAAGGATGGGCACATAGAACAATAGAATGAAACAGAAAGTCCATAAATAAACCCTTACATTTATGTTGATTTGATTTTTGATAAGACGATTTAATGGCAAAGAATAATCTTTTCAATAGTCTTTTCAAGCTGGGACTCCTGGATATACACATGCAAAGAATGAAATAATCTCCTTCCTCACACGAGACACACATTAACTCAAAATAGGTCACAAGCTTAAATGTAAGAGGTAAAATTATAAACCCCTTAGAAGTAAAAATAGGAGTAAGTCTCTGAAGCCTCGTTTTAGGCAAAACCTTGTTAGATGTGAGTTCAAGCAACACAATAAAAAGTAGATATATTGGATGCCTAGCCAGTATTGCTCAGTGGTTGAGCACTGTCCCATTCACCAAGATGTCACTAGTTTGATTCCTGCTCAGGACACATGCCTGGGTTGCAGGCTCAATCCCTAATTGGATCTGTGCAGGAGGCAGCTGATCCATATTTCTATATCTCCTTCTGCCTTCCTCTCTCTCTAAAATAAAAAACAAACAAACAAACAACAACAAAACCCCCAAACCAGACAACACCAAATTTAAAAAAAAGATGTATTAGAGTTTATCAAAATTAAACACTTTTGTGTTTTAAAAAATACCATCCAGAAAGCAAAGAGACAACCAACAATATAGGAAAAATATTTGCAAATCATACATCTGATAAAGGTATATGAAGAACTCTTGCAACTCAGTATTAAAAAGCCATACAACCCAATTAAAAAATGGGCATAGGACCTCAATGGACATTTCTCTAAAGAAGATATAAAA
This sequence comes from Myotis davidii, assembly GCF_000327345.1. Lineage (NCBI taxonomy): Eukaryota > Metazoa > Chordata > Mammalia > Chiroptera > Vespertilionidae > Myotis > Myotis davidii. Next base: position 2,664,254 of record NW_006296625.1, on the reverse strand, counting down.
ATGGTCAATAAGCATTTGAAACAATGCTCAATATCATTCTTCACTAGGGAAATGAAAATCAAAACCACAGTAGGATACCACTTCATACCCATGAAGATGGTTATAATAAAAAAGAGATAAGTGTTAGAAGGAATGTGGAGAAATTGGATCCATCATACATTAGATGATGATAATGCAAAATGATGCAACTTCTTTGGAACTATACCAGAAAGTATATCACACCACACATGAATTTAATATTACTAAATATACTAAATATAGTAAAACCACTGAATTATGCACACTGAATGGGTGAAGTGTGTCTCAGTAAAGCTATTCTATTAGAAAAAAAGGAGGCCAGCGTCTGGGCCTGGTAGAGGGACCCCAGAATTCTAGGAAGGGAAGGCAAAAGCAGGGCAAGCTGAGTGGAGGTCATAGACGCAGGGGACTTAATGCAAAGACGTGTTTCTTTTGGAGATGACCCTCAGGCTCCATAGGTGTGGGGCTTGGTCCTTGCATGTCTGATTTTGATGATTGCTTTTAGTCAAGTCCTATTTTGTGTGTGAGTGTGAGGACAGCGGAAAACAATTTAAGTTCTTATTAATGATTTATACTTCAGGGCAAATGCATTTTGAATAAAGATTTGGCCAGGGAACTAGGCAGGAACCCATGCAGATACCATGAAAAGAAGAATAGAAAAGAGATGTTAAGACCACAGCTCAAACTAGACCTCACATTTTTGTAGACATGAATTAATTCCACAGGTAAATGTTCCATATGATGTGGGTCTGACTGGCCAAGAAAGTCTTTGTTCCACTTTTATGAGGATTTCTGGAGCCAATAGCTGTATCAGATATGTGTGTGTGACAGGCCCAGTCTAGATCAAATCATGGGAAGCCGTGGGAACTCCTATCTGGGATGTTGGGAATGCTTGCAGGAGAAAATTGGGCTAGCAAAATACAGTTTAGGTATCTTCAGCCTGAACCCAATCTACTTAGGTGGCCAGGGACTCTAGGTTAGTAATTTTCAATTACTGGAGGGAGCATTTTCCCTGGGGATGGGTGAGCATCCTGTCAGAATTTGAAGGATGGGGATGGGTGGATATTTGCAGATTCAAGCTCAATATACTTATTCTGTTAGTAACACAAATTGCCGACAGTAGAGAGCTATAGTCCTCTTGCTTAGTGGAGATCAAATATGCAGATCAAATGACAAAGCACTGCTAGAAACGTGGAATAGGAAGTGTTGATAAAGAATTCTGTGGACTAGTAAAATATAGAAGTCAGGAACAAATTATAATTCTTTTTTGATGAGATGCAGGGTGCTTTGGTCCTTGGAGCAGTGGAAGGAGGGTTGCGCTTGAATCAGTGACTATACTAGTAAGTGCTGAGAAAAAGTGTTAGCTCACCAATTAGGATGTTTTGTGTTGATCCCATGTGCAGATCTCTCTCCAGCTTTTTCAGGGGAGGCGGCCATGAGAAAGGGCATTAAACATACTCACGTGGTCTATGTGGAATCTCCTAGGGAGGCTCTCACTGCACTTCAGAAAGCACGGGGCTTAGTAACGTGAGTTGCCTGATGCCGGATGATGGGTTGGCCAGAGAACAAGAGTCTCCTAGTTTTTAGGACTATTTGAGGTTATATGTTCTTTTTATAATTAAGATTACACAAGGTTGACATTTCAAATCAAGTATTAAAATGACCCCTTTAAATGGGAATAATTCACATCTTTACTAATATGAATGACACTTTAAAAAATACATTTGTTAGTTCACAAATGGTTTCAGGCAACGAGAAACAGCAGCAGGAGATGGGAGGGAGGAGACAACTCTTTTTGAAGTCTCACCTCCTGCAGTAGCTACTTCCTACCACACTATGCCTCCTGCTGGGTGCCTTCCTCTCCTCAGCTTTCACTCTCACTGAACTCTGACAACAGTAACAATAACAATAGCAATGTTCCTCCCTGACATTGGCTCTCTGAGTCTCTATGCTGAGGGTGGTAATGTCTTTCCATTAGCAAGTCCCCATTGCTAGTTTCTGGATGCTTTACCATTCTTAGTTGATTTTCTTAACATGCTCACACCTCTAGAAACTATCCCTTTATTAAAGCCTTATAATTTGTGCCCTTTGGGAGAAATTTCTTTTCTTCTGAGACTCTGACTGATAACGCAGGGAACAATGCTTAAGAAAAGAACACCGGAATAGAATAAGAACTGGATTGGTCACTAAGTGATTCATTGATTTTTGGGGAAAGTGTTCTAGCTTTTCCGAGCCTCTGTTTCACCTAGTGTAGTAAGGACAGGAAATTATTCTCTGACTCAGAACCAAAGATGGCATAAAAGGCTGAAGATGCCAGTGGGGAGTTGGATTAGATGACAAGTCTCATCATTTTTAGATCGTGGGAACAGTACAAACAGGCTGAACTAGAAGCCATCTCAGGCGCTGCGGGGAAATTTTACCTTTGTAAGGGAGGAACACTAAGAAAACCGTCTCAAGCCACATATGACCTAAGGCTGGATTTCCTCTAGATAAGGAGAACTGGTGCAATGGCACAAAAGTTGGGGAGAACTGGAATTGCAAGTTCATGTAGAAGAAGGCAGCTTTTCCCTTGATTCCTAAATGCTGGAAGGAGAATTATGCCGCAGAAGAGTACCAGTGGGTTGCCATCATTGCTGAACAGCAGACATTGAGAGTTGCAGCCTGAAGATTTTGAATCCTGGTGGACTCCAGATTTAGAACATTCTAGGTCAGTGATGGCGAACCTATGATACACGAACTCATTTTTTGGGTTGATTTTTCTTTGTTAAATGGCATTTAAATATATAAAATAAATATCGAAAATATAAATCTTTGTTTTACTATGGTTGCAAAGATCAAAAAATTTCTGTATGTGACATGGCACAGGAGTTAAGTTAGGGTTTTTTCAAAATGCTGACACGCCGAGCTCAAAAGGTTCGCACCTCTAGGTCCAGTGTCTTCACTCAGTTCTTAGACCTGAAAGACAAAGCGGCAGGTTGGGCTGAATAACAAACCTGGACAGTTGTAGACAGTGGAAGCTGGCGGATCAGGCTCCACTTTGCCACTCCGAATGAACACTTTTTTTTAAAACTTACTTTTCCATTCCCAGCTTTCAGAAAGTACAAGAAAGAATGGTTAAAAAAAAACTATTACTTTTTTTATTAAAAAGCAAATGTTCAATAAAAGCATATTTATTCATTAGGCTTACAGAGTTCTGCTTTCCTGGAGGGCTCTGGTGTGCTATTAGGACTTTTTTAGAAGGCTGGCTACTAAAATGTCAAATGTAGGGATGAATTAGAGAGTATGGAGGGAAAGTAAGCAGAAAAATAAACAAAGAAATTGGTGAAGAGAAGAAATATATTTGGAAAGAAACACAGAGAAATTGAGAGCTAAATTTTGCTCAACAATGGGAAGAAGAATGATGGCTATAATATGTTAGCTTATTGACCAAATGTACAAGAAAGGAAAACTATCTCAGTGATATTTTTAGAACTTTTTATGGAATATTTAATTTGGAAGTAAAATCTCCTAAA
>NW_006296625.1:2651156-2660462 GCF_000327345.1 Myotis davidii | reverse complement strand
TCCTTCTCTCCAAAACACCAAGAAATTATCTTGGGCAAACCCATAGAAGGCCGAAGTTTTAGTGTATAAGCCATGAAAATTTGGGAATGTAAGAAAGAAAAGTATATGGAAGGAACACAAAAGAAGATATTGGTGGACCAGTTCTCTATCTTCCAATAAATATTATTAAGATACTATCTTCTTTTATCATATACCATAGATTAGAAGAAATTTCTAGCGGTTCTTTTTAAAAAATATATTTTTGTTGATTTCAGAGAGGAAGGGAGAGGGAGAGAGAGATAGAAACATCAATGATGAGAGAGAATCATTGATTGACTGCCTCCCACACACCCCACATTAGGGATCTAGCCCACAACCCAGGCATGTGCCCTGACTAGGATCAAACTGTGACCTCCTGGTTCAGAGGTCAACACTCAATCACTGAGCCAGTCAGGTTAATGGTTCTTTATCTTCATAAATCACTAGAATAAATAGCTCTACTAAACTAAAAACTATAAATAATTTCTGGTTATTCTGGTGCTATAGCCATCTTTATAGAAATGGTGTGTAACGGTTATAGAAATGATGTGTAACGGTTTATTTGAAATGAATTTCTGAATACACAAGTGCCCCAGAAGCTTAAATTATAGATAGGTTCCAAAGACTTTTAAAATGATGAGCTTTACTAAAGGCAATATTAAAGGAAGTTCTTTAAGCTGAAGGGAAATGACAACGAAGGGAAACCAAGGACTTCAGAATAAAGAAAGATGATGAGTAATAGAAAATGAAAAATCTGGATTAAAATAAAAAAATTAAAATGATGAGCTTTAATTATGGTTTTCAAATGGCTTTTTTATTTTAAAATGATGACACTCATTACCATTGATAAATCCTTCAGAGCTTCACCTGTAAGTGAGCAAAAGTAGTCAGCAATAGTGGCTTCAAATATAGTGTATAATATAACTAGAGGCCCAGTGCACGAATTTGTGTATGGGTGGGGTCCCGGGGAGTGGGGAGGCTGGGACTTGATCAGCCTTCTGGGTGGGTGGTAGGATGCCCTTGCTGGCCCAGAATCTGGACCCATCCTGTTGACATTCGCGCTGGTTGTTGGTAGTCACCTGGTGGCTGCTTTTATATTGTTTCTTCCTTGCGGAGTGTCTAGGGGGGGAAGCAGCTTCAGTGCCCAAGGCTGACTTCCAGGAGGGCAGCAGTGCTGTCAGGATCATGCTGGCAGCGCTGGTCCATCAGCGCCTGGCCTGTTTTCCAGAGATTGGACCTACAGGACTACTGAGGGAGTGAGTGTCTGTCATCAGGCTGTGGGCCGCTGGGACGGGTTGGTCAGCTGAGCAGTGGTCCTGCTGTTGGAGTGCACTGACCACCAGGGGGCAGCTCCTGTGTTGAGGGTGTCAGTGTATGTCATAGTGACTGGTCATTCCGGTCGTTCAGTCGCTTAGGCTTTCATATATGTAGATACATAGTTAACTGAAAGTCACATTGTGCCTATCATATATATAATTTTGAGTATTTCCTTTAATGTTTCATTGATGTTATTCTTGTTTCCATTAGAATCCTAATGATCTATCAATTCAGAGTAGATTACCAAAGATAGAGTTTAGGCTTCCTAAAAAAGGCCCAAAATAAAACTTGAGACCAAATTTAGGCTTATTTTGTAGGTGGCAAGAGGTACCAATGAGACACCTACATTTGGGATGTTACTCTATATTCCAGATAAGAACATTGCAACATAACTAGGCAATTTTAGTTTCTCAGAGGAAAGACATTGCTGGCTGATAGAGCCATCTGTGAAATAGTGTCAAGGAACATGGGATGAGGGAATGGGAGACGCACAGGGCTTGGTTTGGAGAGGAAAACAGGAGCCAGGTGGTAGAGCAAAGGTCTTGTGGTCTAGCTGAGAAACTCAGCATTTATTTGAGGATGAGAATGTAGATGATGGAGAGGAAGCTAGTTACTTCCCAGTGTGACATAGTCAGAAGTTGCCATTCATTTAATCCAGGCTTTTCCCTGGCACAGATGGGTCTCATAGTCACTCAGGAATTCTCTCCTCCAGTCATTGGCTGGGAAACAGAAAGGCAGCCAGGAGGCAGAGGGGAGAGGATGAGACTGTGGCAGAGGGTTACTTAGAGTTCCTTTCTTGCCTGGGGGATGATGACTACTTTGCTAAGTTCAAAGGGACAGCTAAACTTGCTTATAAAATATCTATTAGGTGACCTGACAATTTATTTGTTTGTAGAGTCAGTAGACCAGAAGAGCAATAGCTCTTCATCGTGGTGCATCTGTTGTTGCCCTTTGCTGCATTTAACACATATTTGAATTTCCTAGCCAATTCTGACTAAATGGACACTCAAATCCTACAGATCTTGAGAGAGGAATTATATTATTATTAAGGGACTTTTCTTCACTTCTTCCCTATTCTCATTTTTCTTTAGGGTTATGCAGAGGGAGACTTAGAAGGCCTCTCTCCAGCATGCAGCTATGCTCACTATTCAAATGGACAATCAGGCTTCTAAACCGGTCTTGCTGGAAGGAGGAAGGAGAACACAAGGAGATTCCATTCCTGCCTGAGGCACAGTGTGTTCTCATTTGCAAATGCATCAAGATTTCCAAACAGGAATACTGTCCCAGTGATGGAGATTTTTAGGTTATACTGAAAAATTAGAGAAGTTGTGTAAAAAACAATAAAATAAAAGAGCTTCTCCATTACAGTGACACCCATTATAAATGTGTTATTATGAAAACACATAGCAGGTACTCAGATACCTTTTGAATAAATGATTGAGCAAAATCCTCCTGGGACCTGAATGACTTGCCTTATAGACATATGATGTTCCAGTGTCCAGGCTAAGCTACTCAGACACATCCCCTGGGATTTTCAGAGCTTTGGCTAGGTTTTGTTTTACTTCGCCTGCTTCTGTTTGCTTGATAGTGAAGATTTTAAATCTGAGGCTTTCCAAGTGCAATGTGTTAATTTTGAGCCTTCTATTTTAACGGAGCACACTTAAAATATGTATTTTTCTTATTAATTTATTCGGAAGCACTGCGTGAGCCTCTTGGTAAACCCAGGAAGTAAGATTACCCTATGCTGTATACAAGAACTTGGACCCCCTGTCCTTTACAAGGTCTTGTACACAGCACGGGATACTTTCTTAGAAAATATGAAAATAACCTTATTTGGAGCACAGCTCAAATAACAGCCAATTAACTATCTAATCCTTTTATCTGAATAAATTTTCAGAGTTCTCAAAAGTGGCACAATTTATGAGTTGCTTCCTGTCTGCCTATAAATCTATTTGGCTTACCCTTTAAAAAAATCATGGCTTTGCACACTTTATCTCTTTCCTTCCTTTTACTGCCAAACTTCTTGTCTGATAGTTCTACTCCCCTTTGTTTCCTAACTCTGTCGGGTACCTGCAGGGTTTTCTTGCCTGCCCTGTTTCCAAACTTCCTTCTGGTTCTAGCACCTCTGTTTGCCTTCAGAGATCGATTTGCATGTCACTCTCAGCCCATGTAGTCCCAGAGGGACCAACTCTGCTCTATAGTCAGTATATTTCTCCCCAGTCTTCTGCCCTCCGCTACCACAGTGATTGGTTGAGGAATAGTTGTGTGACCTAAGTTGAGCCAATCAGTGACAGCCTTGGAACATTGCTAGAACTATTGGGAAGGAAAGATTTTTGTCTCTGGCAATGTTGATCTCTTAAAATATAGGTTTAGAGCTGCAGGTGACAATTTTACCTCCACTAAAGGAAATGAGATAGGCATCCACCTAGGAGGAAGGGCGGGAGGATGGGGTGTTAGAACCTGAGCGAGGTAAGAAGGCACCCATACAGGGGACAGGGGCAGCAGTGATGTGGTGCAGGGTGTCAGGGCCAAAGCAAATAAATATGTGCTCAGGACTGTAGTGACTTGGAGAGAGGTGTTTGAGTCAAGTGGCGAAGTCTGATTACTTGTTACCTTTGTTAAAATATAATTTATTTAATTGCATATTCATAGAATTTAAATGTTGATAATTTTAATAACTGAGCCACAAAAAACCTCTAAGATGTTAACAATTGACTCTAGCCCACCAATGCCTCCAGTTTGAATATCCATTGGTGTTTCTTGGTTGAATTAATTATTATTATTTTGGCTACCAAATGGCAATTTTTTATAATTCAATAGTTCCTTGGACACTTAATATTTGGACTTATAACCCTAAAGAACAGCTTGTTTGTTTGTTTATTTATTTTTTTATTAAGTATGGACTTACTGATATTCATTTTTATTCAGTCGACTATAATTCATTAATATTATAATTTGTTTTGAAGCTCAAATTGCCCACAATTTAGCCAGCGGGAGGCCCTTGAAGCTGGCACCTGTTACCTTTAGCCATATCCTCGTAATTCTTCTGGGACTTTATTTCAGGAATTTTAGTTACCTTCTGGTGCTAGAAGATTTTTCTCTGTATGTTTACCTGTTGTCTCTCAATACCCTGTGTGACTCACTATTCTCTTATTGCCATTGTCACCTACAATGTGACATCCTTTTCATTTTACTTGGGTCCCTGCCCACTCTGGAAAGACAGTCTCTGTGTCTGCTTGGGCTGCTGCCCCTGTCCCCATGCATCCTGCCCTCCTCAGCCTGCTTCAGCTTGGCGTGCACCGCACCTCTCTTCCCTCTGTGTGGACTTGGTCACTGTGTATTTTATACTTTTATATATTGCTTCACTCAACTTTATGGCTCTTTCGTTGACGAATTTTACATCTATGTCAGGAGTTGGCAAACTCTGTAAAAAACTATATAGTAAATATTGTTGATTCGTGGGCCACATATTTTCTGTTGCATCTGCAACTGTTCAACTCTGCCATGGCAGATGAATAGATGTGGTTGTGTTCCAATAACACTTAGTCACAGACAGTTGGCCCATACACTGTAGTTTGTTGACCCTTGGTCTATGTTCATTAGGTCTGTAGTTTTGGTCCATAGTTTTTCTGTAATGTCTCTATTTTGGTATCAGGGCAATGCTGGCTTCAGAAAATGTGTTAAGAAGTGTTCTTTCCTTTTTAATTTTTTTAGAAGAGATTGTGCAGAATTGGTGTCATTTCTTCCTCAAATGTTTGGTTGAATTCACCGGTGAAGCCATCTGAACCTGGAGTTCTCCATCAGCCTTCCTTCAGTGACTGGGTTCTAGAGACAGGAACATTCCATTAGAGTCAGGAGGGATGCTTGATGGAGACCTTCATTGTGAATCCCTCTCTGACAAAGAAACATTTTTTTTTAACCAAATAACTGATTACTGAAAGAGATAATGTTTTCCTTTTGGTATAGTGTGAACTTTTCTCTGGTGAAAGTTTGATTTATCTATCTATCTATCTATCTATCTATCTATCTATCTATCTATATATATATATGGCTAATATGCAAAGTGTCCCCTCGGGAGTTCGACCAAGAGAACGGGAGTTCGATCGCTTGCTATGACGTGTGCTGACCACCAGGGGGCGACGTGGAACATGGCAGGCGACCAGCAGGGGTGTGGGGTGCTGAGGGAGTGAGGGAAGGAGGAGGCGGGGAGGAGGGGAACCTGATCAGCCCTAATCTCCAGCCAGGCCTAGGGACCCTACCCGTGCATGAATTTCATGTACTGGGCCTCTAGTTTAGTGTAAGAAATAAGCCAAGTTTTATTTTTCTAAATTAAAAAATGTAGAGAAGTAGGAAAAAATTATTTTAAGATGTTGCAAACCCTAGCAAGCAGACATATAAAATATATTTTAGCATACTTTTCATTATAGAGGTATTAATCTATATGACTGACACTCTTAGGTTAACATCTGAACTTACCATATGTTAAATGGTAATCTCATAGTGACGTCTCATCTCACAGTCACAACCCTGAATGTTAGTTGAGATTACTCTTGCAATATTCCAACAAGATAGGAAGTCCAGGCCCTGTGTACATGCTGATAGTTTGCCAATAGCTATCACAGGAAAATGAACCTTCCTCGACACATGGGATGATTATTGGCCCAAGTGGAGACCATCACAATACCCTCCCCTACTTGTAGCCAGAAATAAATGTTTGGCCTGTTGAAAACAAGTAATGCTTAAAATATGTGTGTGTGGCCTGTAATCACCTTAAGAACACTCATCGTTCGTACTATCTGTTTCTTCCTAGTTATTTTTTTCTGGTCTCGGTTGGGTGCCATAAAGAAAGCAGCTATGGAAATGGGGTTATGGGTTTATGTTGATCCTGCGGATATGTATGCTTCTAGTATATTTGGGTTTTACAAACAGATTAGAAGATGCCAAGTCTAAAATTAATGATCTTTTTGTTCTTGGAAAGGGTTCATTCCCTAGCAGTGAATGAATCCCTGTCCTCCAACCTCACTGCCAAAGGCATGTTTGTGCTGTTCAGTCTGCGATCTGAATGAAATGTGTCTGTTCTATGGATTATGCCAAAAGATACTGTGTACTTCCTTGGTTTTAAACCATCATCAGCTGAGCCTGCTGCAGGCACTGAGATGTAAGATACATGCTGTACTGGGTATCTTCCTTTTGTCTCTCCAGACTCACTCTCTATCCTGCTTCCCCTTTGTCTGTGGAAAGCAGGCTGACCTTTGAGCATTGCATAAATAGTCTCTTGCTATGTGGTTATGAGTTACATTTGGTCAGTGGGGAGGCCCTCCTACCTGTGGGTTCTCAACCAGTTGATTATGTCTCTTATTTGAGGGTCACAGCTCCTATAAGATGGTCTCCTCTACACAGGTATCCACTGTCTCCTTTTCCCTTTTTAGGTGGTGGGAGTGGTAATGAGAGAAACTTAACCTTGAGGCCTCATTGATTTCCCTATGCCAGTGATGGCGAACCTTTTGAGCTCGGCGTGTCAGCATTTTGAAAAACCCTAACTTAACTCTGGTGCCATGTCACATATAGAAATTTTTTGATATTTGCAACCATAGTAAAACAAAGACATATTTTTGATATTTATTTTACATATTTAAATGCTATTTAACAAAGAAAAATCAACCAAAAAAATGAGTTTGTGTTCACCTCTGATACGCATGTCATAGGTTCGCCATCACTGCCCTATACCCTGCCTACATCTCTGTAAACAGTCCTTTCGTAAAATTCTCATATTTTCTTTATTTGAACATATTATCTGTTTCCTGCTGGTATCTAGACTGATATAGAAGGATCACTCCAACAAATCTCTCTCTCTTTTTTTTTTACTTCTCTGATGCCTTGCCACATACTTCTTAACTTGGCTTCCATAAGTTGAAATCAATTAATCAGAAAATTCCCGTGGGCAATAAAGAAACTGGAAAATCAATCTTGTATTTCCAGTAGGCATTTAGTTTTGTGTATTTACAAAGTTAATTGAACACAATCTGGTTAAAACTTGTTGCCCCAAGATTCTGTTCTGTAAGTTTTTGGAATTCTTTTATCTATAGTTGTATATACCTGAATGCCATGTTTGAGTCTCACATATACATAGAATGAACTTCTCTCCTAAAATGCTGTCTCCCTGAAAGAATTAAAAGATGATGAAGACTCCTCAAAAATTCTTTGTGTGGGAAAATCTAGGTCAGATCTAGGAAAGCTTTAGCAAGGATGATGCTTGTTTATAAACATTTTTCTGCATGTTACTCATTCGATGGAAGCTTTTGCATAGTTCAGAAGCTTACTGAGTGTAGGCCTACTCAGAACCACATGCTTGCTGACCAGCTTTTCCCGACCCTGTTGCTCTGGTACTTGGGGTAATAACTCTTACCACTGTGACTCATCTCTAAATGTGTCTGCTTCTGGTTTGCTCCTGGGGAATGAATGAATAGCAAAGTGTCCATGGTTATGCTGTGCAGATCTGAGGTCTGTTGGTTCCTCTTATTCTCAGTGTCCTATGGAAATATTATGTTTCTACTTTTATAGTGTTTACCTGCTCATTTATCACAGCCCTGTTGCTATAGGATTTAGGTAGTGAAGTAAAAACTTGTTGGCTGATAGATGGCTCACTTTCTTGAACCATGTCCACCCTAAGGATGAATGGAACTTCTGGAACAATTGTGGTCCTGCCTATGAGTGGACCTTTGACCGATCTGTTTCACTAGCACTAAGGACATTCTGAGGGAGCCCATGTTCAAGTTGGGACCTCTGCTACTCTGTAGGGGGCAAAGTGGCAATTCATGGCTGTGTACCTTTGTACAGATTACGTAGAATCTTGAACCTTAGCTTCTTTGTTTGTAAAATAGAGCATATGATAGCAACCGCCAAATGGAATTGTTGTAATGGTGATTATATATATGAAGCATTTAGCACAGCACCTGACACAAGGCAAGCCTTAAAAATATATGCCAGTTATTTTTTAAATATAAGAAAGTGCTTGAAATTTTGCCTGTTCTTTAGGAAGTAAAAATATGTTAATATTTGTGTATAAAAATACTCATGTGTCCATGAATATGCTTTCAGAGAATAATTTGGTAACTAACTGAACTGGTTTGAGATATCTTCCCCCTATATCCACAGAAAGCTCAGATTACAGATCATTTTTCACAGTTTCTAAGACTATCAGAGGTCTGAATTATATTTTTCTTCTCTTTGTTAAAAACTCACAGGAAAAATTAAGTTATTTCCTTTTTATTACTAATTGTTAGAGAGCCTCTACTAGTTCACACTTGGGCAATGTTTCAGTAAGTAAAATGCTTGGATTCACACGAAGTCTTAGATCAGTTTATCCCTGAGTGACCAAGTTTGCAAGGCCAGAAAACAGGGGTAAGGACAAACGCAGGCCAAAGGAACAGGTGAAATTTTAAATGAAAAACGCATCAGTGAGCAATGGTACTATGATGCTTTTATAAATTTATTCATATTTTTAAATTCCTAAAGTAATAATGTAGCAAATCAAATATTAGCCTTGTCCTTTCTCTTTCTGATCTATAGTTCCTCTCTCTGTCCTCTTTGAAATCAATGGTAACCACTTGGTATATATCATTCCATGTTTTTTTCTGTTTATCTACTGTGGGAAACTGATATAGGGTTAAGCCTCGGACTGACCTGCTGGCAAAGTCACAAACAAGTCCTAGCTTAGAGGGCACAGTCCTCTTAGCATAATTAGGCTTGACCTTATAACACTTCCTAGATCTTATCTGGGAAACTAAGGGGCTGAGGAAGTGCAGGAAGTATAACCATGGTGTAAACAAGTGAAACTCACAAGAACAGTGTAAACATGGTAACCACTACCTTGTTTACCGCTCACTATAAAAGCTTGGTGAGGCCTGAGCACAGTGGAAGTCCTTCCTCTTGAGTTGGACTTGCCGCCTGGTCCCCCAATACTCCCAAACC
>NW_006296625.1:2649708-2650955 GCF_000327345.1 Myotis davidii | reverse complement strand
CAGGGGTAAGGACAAACGCAGGCCAAAGGAACAGGTGAAATTTTAAATGAAAAACGCATCAGTGAGCAATGGTACTATGATGCTTTTATAAATTTATTCATATTTTTAAATTCCTAAAGTAATAATGTAGCAAATCAAATATTAGCCTTGTCCTTTCTCTTTCTGATCTATAGTTCCTCTCTCTGTCCTCTTTGAAACCAATGGTAACCACTTGGTATATATCATTCCATGCTTTTTTCTGTTTATCTACAAGTAGACCCTGACACAAAGTTTTTAAAACTTTTAATATTATACTATACATATTATTTGGTAACTTTTTAATGTGACAAGTATATAATGAATATCTTTCTAGGTCACTATATATCAATTAAATCTATTGTTTTCAGTAGCTATAAAATATTGCATATATTCCTCAGGGCTTTTGGTCATCTTATTTCTGTGGGTGGCAGTTTAGATATGGACTTCATGAAACAAAGATTACACACATCTGTAGTTTTGATAGATTGGTCAAATCACTTTCTAGAAATGTATCAACTCATATTCCCACCACCAGTATATGAGAGCCCCTTCCAATACTGGGTGTTATTGAGTCCTAATTTTTATTAATTTGATGAGTAAAAAATGGCCTCCCAGTGTTGTTAGCTCCCCCCTCCTCCTCATTTTAAAAACTTATTAGCAGTTCAAATTTTTTCTTCTGTGTTCTTTGTTCATTTTGCTAATGGACAATTTGAGGGGATTTTTGTTGAATCGATATTTACCTATGGTTAGTTACAAGGGTTGCAAATATTTTCTTTTAGTGAGAAAGTGAAATCTCTATCATGGAGACATTTTATATTTTAATGAAGTCAAATTTGCCAATCTTCTCTTTTGGGAATTCTGGGTTCTTCCTTCTGATGAAAGTCTATCCATATCCTCCATGTGCAATATGTGATAGCTTGAATGAACCTGGAGGACATTATGCTACATTAAATAAGCCAGTCATGGAAGGACAAATATGGCATGATTCCATTGACATGAGAAATTTAAAATAGTCAAATGTATAGAAGTAGAGAACGGAATGGTGGTTGCCAGGGTAATGGAGACTTGATAGTCAACATGTATAACATTTCAGTGATTTTTGGTAAGTTCTAGAAACCTGAGGTCTGACACTGCGCCTATAGATAACAATACTATATTGAGCACTTAAAAATCTACCATCTTATTCTAAGTGTTCTTACCAAAATAAAATCTAAAATAGCTTAAAACAC
>NW_006296625.1:2627202-2649662 GCF_000327345.1 Myotis davidii | reverse complement strand
GCAGGAGGGCAAGATTCCCTAATTGTCTCTTCCTCTTTTCTTTTATACACTTCTTGGCAATTTTCACTCATTTATTCATTTATACACATTTCAATCACATGAAACATATAGTTATTTTAATCATTCCACATAAAACCCCATTGGGATTCCAATTGGAATTTCCTTAAATTTGTATTTTATTTTGAGATAAAATGACCATTTTAATGGTAGTAAATCTTCCCATTTAGGAAGGTAGCATGCCCTCCTCTCTGTTCCTCACTCAGATATTATTTTAAAATCTATATTGTTATGATGTAGAAATGCATATGGAAAATTCACAATTTTTTTTGTTAATTATAAATGTTAGAAACAAGGACTGATGATTTTCCCCAGGATGTTGTGGCTGGGAGAGTGTTAGATGCAGTGTACCTGCACTGCCATCTACTTAACTAAGTTGTAAGACTTTTCAAAGTAATAGATCAGAAATGCAATTCATTTATCTGGAAAAATGATTGCATCTCTGATTCTTAATGGAATGCTAGTTTTGCCTAAGGATTGTAGAATGCCAACTTTTGATGTGTATTTGTTGGAAGAAGAATGAATTTCTTCCACATTAGTTCCCTTTCAGTAAGTTTTTTTTTCTGGTTGAAATAATATTTTGGTACATTTATTATAAAGCAGCATGTTCTATTTATTAACCAGTTAATATTACTTTGGGTTCAAAGGAGTTTTCCTACAACTACGTATTGCAATTTTTTTTTCAAAGTTTGAATTTAAAAATTACAAGTGGTCTAAATTACTTCATGTAACTTTTACACTTCTAATCACATTCATTTCTTCAGATTTTAGGAAGGAAGAGTGACTGAGGCACAAAGGAGACAGTTCTTACAACCAGGAAACGAAAGTCTCTTTTGAGGGTCATTATTGTACATAGATTTGTTCTTTTTTTTTTTCTTCAGCTGTAAGGTAGGGAGAGATTTTTGAGCACCCAGGTTTCTAGAGCAGTATCCATGATGTTTCTCTTCATCTCAATGTATGAATATTGACCTAAATCATGGACATCCAAGCCTTTACAAAGGATTTCTGAGTGAGCATACTTTACAATCAGTAGACATAGGCACTTTCACTGCCTTTTACTCTTTTTTTCTTTTTTTTTTCTTCAGGGTATGTGTGGAACAAACTGCACATACAGAATTGTATGGATTAATTTCAATAGCATGAGGGAAGTGCTCAGACCTTCCTTGTTATAGGACCTCATTTATTATAATAGCAACAGTAACCATCACGCTTATTGAAAACTCATTTTCTGCTCTCCATGGTCATAAGTTTGTCAGCATCTTTATTAATGACACTCACTTTAATGTGCTTTAAAACAAGTCTTAATTGAGGATTAAAGTTTGTAGGGGATCTCTGTATTTAATTAGAATAGTTGTTCTATGAGATCGATAACTTAAAGTTAGAATATTGTCTGAAGTCCTACAAGAATTCTTTATAGATTTGTGTGAGGCAAAAACCAGCTCAAACATTTGTTTCCACTTTTTGGGGGGAGAGGATTTACTTTATCTCCTTAAAATTAATAATATTCGGGAAGTGGAGTACCAAGCCTTTTTTTCATAGACAAGGATCTTCATGAAAAGCATATATGAAGTTTTTTTTTTTATTAAATAATACTTAAGGAAATATGTGGGTCTGATTACAGTCAAGAAACTCAGACTTCATAGGCTCAAGTCATCAATCTGAACAAGATCCAGATTAAAAGGTGTTAAACAAAGTCACTAAAATAAATTAGAATATGGTACCAGTTAACTGAGGTTTCCACTGTGAGTTACATAATTGATGAAAGTTGTCTTGATCCAGCAGATAGAGACAGTGCCCTTAGTAGAAATTCAAACACTTTCCACCAGGGCCTGTCTGTCTCTATTAAGAACGTGTGCAAATTTAATGGAATGATTCCAAACCACTTCACCAAGTGACAAGGGTTTCCCTCTTCTCAAGTTGTCAGGCAAAGTTAGCAGCGATTCTGAAACCAAATGATATATGACATAGGGGTATTTCCCAAGGTAATTGGCTTGTTTTATTATCTAAAGTGAAACCCTTTCATATGCCTCCCAAGATACTGACTGGCTCAGAAGTACATGAAGTGAATGCATATAACAAATCCTTCATTTTCAATATGAACAGAGAACATACAGTTTTTATTAGTAGAAAAATCTGATTCTCCTTATCTGATTAAACAAAGGTTCAAGGACATTATATTTATTCATAGTTTGAAGGGCTGCTAAATGTTTAGCCTTCTCATGGCACCCTTGTGTCTTTGTCTGGCCTTGAGCGTCAGAAAATCCACTGGTTCCTAGTCTCTGACCTGGGCTGATATTATGGGGCTACAGTGAATCAAGCACACTCAGTCTTTCAGCATACAACGTGAAGTTGGGCAAATTAAAAAAAACTAATTATTAAAGAAAATTTGGTCTCCATATCTAAAAGGGAAAAATGTGTCAAAGAGAGATAGTTCCAGGCATATAAGTCAATATCCCTGTTATATCCATATTTCCAATGAGCTCAATCCACCACCCACCACGCAGGAAAAGATTTTATTCAGATGTGGCCACTGATTGAACCAAAAGAGGACAACTGACTCATGTGTATTTCTAGAGCAAAGAACTGTGACCACACATGGCTGGTCTTATCTGCTCAGATTTCATTTTGTAAACTTAGAAATAGGGGGCACAGAAGGAAGCAGGAAGTTGGGGTTACAGAGATGATGAGAGGAACACTGGAGCTGGTGACCTATTGTACCATGTGCTTACTGGACTATGAGTAAGTGAAGAAAGCAGATGTATAAATGCACTAGAGGAGATCAGAGGAGAGGGAGTATTTGTCCCACAAGGGGGCATGAGGGCTTTTGGGTTCTAACTCCCAGGTTCTCATGATGCCTGCTATCTCCCAGATCTGTGAGTCCCTCTTCCTTTTAACTTGACTCACTTTGAGCAATTTGTGTTTCTTGCAGCCCAAAGAGCCTAGACTAAAATAAAGACAAAGACTTTATTATAAACTCCAAAAGATTAGGAGGGTAGGCTGATAAAAGCATTATGCCTTAGAAAGAACCCTGGTCCCATTCTTGGGTTCAAGCTCTGACCAAAAGAAGGATCTCTTTGGATAGACCTTTAAACTTCTGGGTCTGCAAAGTGGGGGAGGGGAAAGAGGATTGAATTATACCATCAGCGAATTCCCTTCAAGTTTTAGCATTCATCCAATCTACTGATATTGTTGAATCTTAACTGGGTATAATTATTTGGTTAGTGTAAGTTCTAGAGACTAAAGAGGAAGGTAAAAGTCAGGAATCATGGATGTTCAGGACTAGAGGGTTCTAGATTGAAGATCTAAGGACCCTCGGTCAATTTTGAATATGGCAGCTGAGCGACATAGTCATCTGACAGAGTTATAGTGACCCCTTCTGATCCATACCGGTTCCGACTCAGAGGAGAGACAGGCTGGAATAGGATGCTTTAGTTACCCAGTTTGGGATCACTTCCTTGATATTTGGAAATTTTCACTCAGAGTACCTTCTGTTCTCTGACGGTAATAGACTATAAACTCCTTTCTTGCCAGTAAGGAAGCTAGAAGGGGAGCGGAGATCTTATCTCTGGCTAGAAGGGTCTTACATAGATGGAGTGAGATTTAAGAATATTTCCAGGAATGCTGGAGGGCTCTCCTGCTGCCCCCACTGCTCAGATTTTATACCTGAAATTCCATCAGTAATGGTAAACACTGGCCTTCAGACACAAGAGTCTCAAGACTCCTAATTTAAAACTAAAATTCTCCCTGGAGATGGACTAGTAGCAAGCTCTTTCCACCCACCAGGGGAGATTATCCTGGATTATACAATCCAGTAGAACCCAATCTATTTACAAGAATACTTAAAAGCAGAGATTTTTTTTTCATGCTGTAGTCAAAGGAGAGGGAGATGTGACTCCGAAAGAATGGTCAAGGGGTACAATGTTGTAGGCATTAAAAATGGAGAAGAGGCCCAACCGTGTGGCTCAGTGGTTGAGCTTTGACCTATGAACCAGGAGGTCATAGTTTGATTCCCAGACAGGGCACATGCTCGAGTTGTGGGCTTGATCCTCAGTGTGGGGTGTGCCGGAGGTGTGATTCTCTCATCATTGGTGTTTCTACCTCTCTCTCCTTCTCCTTCCTCTTTGAAATCAGTAGAAATATATTTAAAAAAGAAAAGAAAATGGAGAAGGTAACTACAAGCCAAGAAATGGAGGCAATCTCTAGGGCCAGAAAAGCACGGAAATGAATTCTCC
Source organism: Myotis davidii (assembly GCF_000327345.1). Taxonomy (NCBI): domain Eukaryota; kingdom Metazoa; phylum Chordata; class Mammalia; order Chiroptera; family Vespertilionidae; genus Myotis; species Myotis davidii. The sequence goes on along the minus strand of NW_006296625.1, from coordinate 2,645,373 downwards.
CCTGGATTCCAGAAAGTAATGCTGCCCTGCTGACACCTTGATTTTAGCCTAGTGAGACCTCTGTTGGACTTCTAACCTACAGAACTATATTATCATAAATTTGTGTTTTAAGCCACTGAGTTTGTGGTAATTTCTTACAGCAGCAATGGAAACTAATGTGGTGTACATGACTATGAGTCCTGCTGTGCCTACCTTTTCTCTGAAATTACAGTCTTCGTGCTTGGTGATCAAAGTGAAGTTGGCAACCATTTGTGATTTGTAGTCTGGAGCTCTATCTACTGAACCAGAAGTCAGAAGGTCAGAGTGGAAAGGAGACCAGGGCAGGAGTTGAGATATATGGGTTCAAGTTCAGACTCTGCACTTGGTAATTATGTAAATGGAATGAGTCACTTAAACCTTCTGGCTCCAGTTTCCTCAACTCTACCATGAGGAGTTTGGACTGAGATAACCTCTAATTCCTGTTACTGCTGGACCTTGATGATTCCTCCGAGAGCCTGCCTCATGCTGACTGCGTGTCAGTGGGAGATTCTGCCTAACAAGGCCCTATCCACTAGGAAGTGAAGCTTTATGGAAGGTTCCAAGAATAAGAATTTTATGTGTTATACTTAGGTTTCAAATGTAGTTTTGCTTTTAGATAAAGAATGGGTGTTTAAATGTCATTTATTTGTCAAAGGGAAATGTTTTATTCAAATGTTTATAATTTCCCAATAAAGCATAATATTTGAGGACTATTTAGGATGGGAAAGAGGGTAAATCAAATTCAGGCCCTAAAATTTCCAATTTAACTTTTAGCAAAATATTAATTCTATATTTTAAAATTATTGGAGGGCAGAATTAACTGATAGTACAATCTCTTTTTTTTTAAATTACGAAATACAGATTTTTTGTTCATGTATATTTTTCTCACAAGAATTTTGCCTTTCTCATTTGGATAGTAATTTTTTCCATTAGAAGAATCTCTACTATTTTGACATGATATTTAATCTGCCTCAATATATCTATTTACATTTTTGAATCATTTGATTGCTTTCATTTGCTTTTTTTATTCATGGATTTTTTAAAACCTATCAACAGAACCTAACTCTTCCTTAAGCTCTTTTTAGTTATTCTGCCAATAATAATATCTGTTAAATGGTTGCTTGTTTATTATAGGTTGTATGGCTTTGGTTACTGAGGTAGAGAAAGTATCTGTTTTAGTTTTAGAGTTATTTTGATGTCAATTACAAAATCTTTACTTTGGAAATTCTCCTTTTCTCTCAGGAAAATGAGCATCAGGATACTGAACCCATTAGAGAAGAACCTCACTTGAATTATTTTGTGATATAGAAATTGAAAATTTGTATAAAACCTATTAAACATAACTTAGAGTCATTCTGAGATTCATGTAAACCGATATATAAAATTCAGGAATGTAATTATAGAATATCAGAGTTGGAAGGGACTCTAAACTACAGTTATTATCATTGTTGTTATAGACATTTATTTCATGCATTTTGAGTAAAATGTTTACTAAATCTACTAAAATAATAGATTAGAAGACCCAATCCAAGTATAAAATAAGCTTAGATTAGGTACTCCGTTGTATCCAAATAATGAAAACAGCTGTAAGGAAGTTTATATTTAATTTGTAGCCCATTTTGAACTGAGAGGAGGTGTGATTCTAGTATTTCATGGTGACCCTCACATGGTGACCCTCAGTCTAAAACAAGCCATTACTTGCACACAGCAGTGGAAAGGACACTGGCGCTGGGCCCAAAGCGGGGATGTACTAGTATGCCCAGTGTTAACTCTTCCTAGCTGTGCAAGCTTGTGTATGTTTTTTCACCTCTTTAGTCTTCTGTTTTCTCATAGTCTCAACAAGATTGCTAACCAGCTCAGAGCCTCATCAGTCTTTAGTCTTCTGTTTTCTCATAGTCTCAACAAGGCTATTGCTAACCAGCTCAGAGCCTCATCAGCAATAAATTATTTAGATAAAAAGTGCCTAGCGCAGCGGTTCTCAACCTGTGGGTCGCGACCCCTTTGGGGGTCGAACTACCCTTTCACAGGGTCGCCTAAGACCATCGGAAAACACATATATCACTACATAATGTTTTTGTGATTAATCACTATGCTTTAATTATGTTCAATTTGTAACAATGAAAATACATCCTGCATATCAGATAATTACATTATGATTCATAACAGTAGCAAAATTATAGTTATGAAGTAGCAATGAAAATAATTTTATGGTTGGGGGTCACCACAACATGAGGTACTGTATTAAAGGGTTGTGGCATTAGGAAGGTTGAGAACCACTGGCCTAGAATATAGCAGACATTCAATAACTTATTTTGTTTTTGTGTATATTCCGTTTGGTTCCTAAAGTATGATACTTCTGTAGCACTCTTTAAGAAAATTTTGAGGGTTGTTTATGGGATATATTTTTTTTTGAGAGGCTTAATGCTTTATGTTCCATGATGTCCTGAATGTTAGAATATGCACTAGAGTAATGGATTACCTCACCTGCATTGCAGGCACAGTGGTAGTAGTGAGATAATCTACAAAAAAGTACTAGAGATATAAGGCTACCATATTATTTGCTGGAAATCTTAGATCTACCTTTGTTGTCCATTGGCACCAAATATATGGAGATTTGTGATATGATTTTTTGTATTTGCTTTATTCCTGGATCTATTTTTTTATTTTCCTTTCTCATTTATTTCTAATTTATGCCACCTTTATTTTGTATAATGCTGTCACTGCTTTAGAACAAGGTGGGATACTAACCCACAAATATATATACTGTTTTTTCTACCCCAAAAACATACACTGCAAAATAAGAGGGGGGTGAGCCTAGAAATCTAATTTGTACATGTTGTACTTATGATTGTTCAGATCAGTTGGATATAAGAGTTTTGTGATGACGAATAATTCAATTTGGTCATTAGGCTGAAATATTTCCCCCTTAGAAACATTGCATACTTAGTTTATAAAAGATTCAGTATCACCAAAGTTTGTTATGTGTATTCATAATAAAGTGTCTGAAACACATTGTATTTTAGATTAAAACAATTAGCATTTATTTGCATGGACCACGATTTCCAGTTTTCTAACTATGTGAATGAGGAAACTTGACCCAACAGACCTACCTGGGTCTTTGCAGTTTTCCCAGGTAAAGTACAATTCTAGAGCTTGTTGCTCATTTGCAGCTGGGATATACTGCTACAGGAGAGCATGGTGCTCTTTCCGAGGCCCGGTTTCCTCAGGGCCACTGCTTTGTGACGCCTGGATAAATAATATTTCAGTTTAGTTTAATATTGAACCTGTTTATGGATTTGGCCCCAATGATACTGTTCAGACGTCTGTAGGCCCAAGGCTTTCTTTTGAGTGGCTTTTCTCTTCCTGACTACCTTTCTTGTGTGCACTCAGTTTGAGACAGTAAGATGTTTGCAAAGATTGTTTTCCTGAATCAGAACTATTGCAGGGCATTAGTACTTATATTAGAATTTTAGTTCTTAGGAATCAAAGAGTAGACTAGAATTACTATAGAATCTAGAATAGAATCACAGAATAGAGTCCAGGGTTGGAAGCAGAGCGATGTGTCCTTTGCACTTAAGGTATTGCCAGATACCAGGTTTCGGTATCCTGTTTACTTGATACTAATCTCATGATTGGCATTAGTTTGAAAAAAAATAGTTTAGTTATTGACTTTTCAATGTGTGAGATACTTTGCATTTTTAATTACCGAAGGATACATAAATTAAACTATATCAAGCAATATTTTTATCCGATATAGAAAGAAATTATAGAAAAATGCTTATTTAGATTGAAATACATACTTGTTTTCCTTAGATATAATCAAAAGTCTAACATGCTAAAAATCTGTCATGAAATCAATACAATATTAATATAGGAATAGAAAATAAGTAGAAGGAATAAAGTAGCTAAAGCGGAAATATTTCCCATAGGTATAAGAAATTAACATGTGACAAAGTTGGTATTTCAGTTTAGTGGGAAATGAGTACTTAGCTATTAAATGGTGCTATCATATAATTGGCTAGTCATATGGAAGAAAATAAAACTGAACCCTTACCTTGAAATATATACACAAATATAAATACCAGATAGAATAACAAAAATTGAAAAATAAATAAAAGTTTACAAGAAAATTTGGGAGACTAGCTGTGTTATCTAGAGTCAGGGGAGATCTTCCCAACCAAAACTGGTTGAGAAAAATATAAAGAAAAATAACACATAGAGAATTTGATTATAAAAAAAAAAACAAAAAAAACAAGACCTGTTTTAGAATTGTGCTATTGTTCTTTATTTTTACTCTTTTTAAAAAATATGTTTTTATTGATTTTTAGAGATAGAGAAAGGGAGAAAAATAGAGAGATAGAAACATCAGATGAAAGGGAAACATGTCCCCTAATGGGGATTGAGTCTGTAACCCGGGCATGTGTTCTGGCCAGGAATCCAACCAGTAACCTCTTGGTTCATGGGCTGATGCTCAACCACTGAGTCACACTGGCTGGGCCATTTTTACTCTTGAATTTAACCCAAGGTCATATGATTGAGCTCCTTGGGAAACACACTATATTTGAAACTCAGCCCTCTGTAGAATAAAATTGGCATCTCAATGCCCAAGAAAAATGCTCTAAAATAGTGACACATAGTAAGAGACACAAGTTGAATCATTTTAACTAGGTGGAAGGGAGACATCACTGAAGAACAATTGCTTGTCTTCAAAGGAAGATGAAGCTACCTTCGTGACCAACTATGAGGATTGATGCTAATGTAAGTGAAATATAGAGATTGGTGTTCTAAATAACTCATAGCTATTATTTTTATTTCTGTCAGTCACTATGAAGAGATAGACAGTTGTTACAACTTCCTTCTGTCCTCCAATCTGGTGCCACTTAAAGCCTCTTAGTAAAAAGGAGACACATATGAGGCATAATGTCATATCTTTGGGCCTAAAAATATTTAAGTAAGATTCCCTTATACTGTATTTTAAAGGAATACTTGGATTCATTGTATGACACAATATCTTGCACAGTTTTTGTGGGCTGTTTTGGATGTGGGGCAATGGTAGTGTTTGTGGAAGAGGTTGAAGATTCAATTATTATCAGTTTTGAGGATTTACCATCCCTGACTCTTTTTGATTCTCTTCCACAATGCTTCACATCTGTCTTTATCCAGCTGTGGCATCAGTTTTTGGAAACACACACACACACACACACACATATATGCAATGTAATCATTTTTTATACTTCAAAAAAGATATTTATGAAAATAGATGGACAGCTTAGAAGTATTTTGTTTTTCTTAAAGGCAAACTACTTAACAAACCATAAGAACATACCTGATCTGATGTTTTATGACTCCATCTTGTTTAATTTTATAAGAATATATGTAAATGTAAACACATTTTTGTTGGCAGAAAAATAACTTCTGTTTTCTTCCCCCCCAACCTCCAGTTTTTGTCCCACCTATTATATTGTCACGTTGATTAGATACATGTTAATTAGCCTGGAGATGCATTAAAACAGCATATGCTAAATATTTATGGGACCCCGAGAGCCTATGAATAGCTCCTTTCTATGGGTTGAAGAAATAGCCTGAAGACTGTAAATGCTTAGCTAATTTAATCAATTCTAAGAAATCCAGTGTCCACAGAAAGGACATAATTTGTAAAATTTATTTTCTTTAAAATCTCTGGTAGACTCTGATGTAACTTCACTGTACTATTCTGTCTATCATGGTCCTCCCACTAAGATTCAGTACTTGAGACTTCAGCCTTTTTTTCTTCTTAATATGGATAACTAAAAGTACTTTCTGACCATAAAGGCTGCCAACTGCTTCCTAATAAGCCCTTATGCTTCAAATATTATAATATCAAAATATGTATGTCAGACCCAATGAAAATATTTGAAATTTTAAGGACATATTGGAAGTCCTTTGGGATATATAAATGAGCAAGATGACTAAGTTTATTTGTAGCTTCCAATTTGGTTAAATGCCTGGGAAAATTCAATTCATATGTATGAAGTACATTTTGGGAGGTGAATGTCTTATTATTAGTTTAATTATTTATAAAATTTCTTAATTTTTAAGAGTAGAAATAATAAGTAAGAAAAATGTTTTCATGGAAGTTGAGACAATATGATAATAATAGTTAACATGCAATGAATGCTTACTATTTGCAAAGTACTGTGCTTAAGGATTTGTATCTCTTCATTAATTTCTACAAGGTACCTGTGAGATTATTAATTTGATTGACTCCATTTTATTGATGAGAAAACTAAAGCACAGAAAATAGAAACACCTTGCCTAATGTTTAGAAAGGGTGCGGGCAGGATTCAAATGAAGCCAATCTTGAGCCAGACTCTGTGCTGTATATCGTGCTGTCTCTCACATAATTCAAACTCAGAGAGACTTGGTTCAAAGCCCAGCTAGCCCCAGCCTTAACTGAGCCACCCAAGTCTTGGTTTTTGTCATCTGTAAAATAGGCACAATAACCCCGATTCTAGTGGGTTGCTGCGAAGATTAAAGGAGAGGATCTATATAAAGGAACAGCAAAGTGCCTGGCACAAAGTAGACAGCTAACAAATGCTGGATGCTTCTCCACTTAATGCACTGGATTAAAAAAAAAATTATGAACCTCTCCTCTTCCCCTTCAAATATGATCTTCATAAAACCCAATTAAAATATTTAAGAGCAGATGGTTTACTCATTCTCCATACCATTTACATTTATGATAAAAGAAATTAGCAACCTGTAAACATAGAAAAAAACCTAATATTTCTCTCTCCTTCCCCTTCTCTTTGCTTGCTACTGCTTAATGGTGATGTTTTTGTGATAGGGCGGGGTGGGATTGGAGCTGAGGCTGAAATAGCTGAATTTGTGGTTCATTTTGGAATTTTAATTATAAGTCCAAGAATGCTCCTTTGATTAAATTTTGTTATAAGCTTTCTTGAAAAGATCTTTGTTTTCGGACTCTTAGATGAGGAATAACATAATGGAGATCCCACAACTTGTAATAAGCTAAACCCCTAGTCACAACTACTCCACGAAGAGAATCACATAGAAAGGGTTTTGTGGTGACACTGGCACATAGAGGAGGGATTTACTTAGACATCACCCAGATATGCTCCTCCAGCAATCACTGGGTCTGTTTATTTAGATGAAGGCATCTCTGATATCTAAATCTGTGGGCCGTGAATAGGAAAAAGTACAATGAACTCGGCAAACTTAAAACCACATTCCGCCATCTGTTGAATCCCTCAGTGTCAGGCTCTGAGGAAGCCCAGGTTGTGCAGTGGAAGGGACAAACAACACATCGTTGAAAAATGTTCCCTTCTTCCACTGCTGTCCTCTAGAACAGTTGAGCTCCGGCATCCTTAACCTATCGTACACTTGTCTGGGATGGCTACGTGGAAAAAGTCAGCATTGTGCTCTGTGGGTCACAGGCTGCGGTTTGGCAGGCCACATGCATGGGTTCCCAGGCCACTGTAACCCACGTGAGTCATGGTAACCGAACCCCTTTTCCATTTCCCACCCCTACACATGTCGGCAGGAGAAAAAGACTAAACAGAATGTTCTTATGTTCTTTTTTTATCCTAAATGAAAACAAATAGAAGAATGAGTGGGAGAAGGATCTGGTCAAATTTACTGTAAATGCCTCCAGAAAGAGGCCCTATCACAGTATGTGAGAAATCCTTTGTTCTAGTTTTTGAAATACCAGTCTGAAAGGGCGAGGGCTACACCCTCCATCTTGCCCCAAATCCTCCATTTTTGGGCAGAGCCATGTGCTCAGCAAAAGAGCTCCTTTCCGGAAGAAGCCCAAGCCTCTGCTAGCCACACCTAGGATTTCTTTAAACTAACCAATGATAATCAAGGGAAGTGCTCGCCATAGATACGACCACATCCTGTGTAACGAGGCACTGACTTGCGCCTGGCCAATCGGCAGGGCCCACAGTCCTCTCTCCTCCCCTTACTATAAATCCCCTCTCCCCACAGGGGGGGCTCTCTCTGCCACTTGCTGCTGCGTCAGTAAGGAGGGTAGGGGAGCCAAGCCCGGGTTTGAATAAAAGACTCTTTGCTTTTGCATCGGACATGGCTGGCTCCCTGGTGTGGTCTCTTGGGGATCCTGAAATCTGGGCATAACACAGTCCTCTCAGCAAATTAATTGTAAGCGCCTCTCAATGTAAATGGAGCTCTTACTGAGTAACTCTTGTGTTCTCCTCGCTGCAGTAAGTGTTGTGGTGACCTGGTCAACGGGGTGTGAGGCCTGTCCTCAAAGAACTTGGATTTTCTTTTTAGTTATTTTATGTACAATTTTATACTTGTCTTCTGGATAAACATTAACAGAAGTAACACAAGTGTTTGTATCTGCTCCACTTCAGAACACTGCTGAAATAATGATAAGGAAATTAAATAGACAGAAACACAAAGGGATAAAGAGACAGAGGGAGGAGATAGCATGTGAGAGATGTCAACAAGTCTCTCTTCAGAACTTAAACATTAGGTTTTTAATTGATTTCAATGAAAGATGCAGCTGAAAGTGTCTACAGGAAAGCAAGCTGAGCTTTCTCCACAGAACCTGCAAAGCCTCAGAAGGTAGGCGCACCAAGTGCCACAAAGCCATGGGACTAAACATAGGAGGGTTAATTGAAAAATTGTGTAGAAGCAAACTCCTTGGTCTTTGTTCCCTCTTGGAGAACTGGAGAGTACTCCCCTCTACTAGTGTAGAGGCCTGGAGATTTGTTTTTTTGGAGACATTTGTTAGGAAAAAAACTAAAATGGAATAAGCTTTGCTAACAGTATCACTTAAATTAGAGTCCGGAGGATATTATGGAAGTGGGACGTGTGCATATCCTGTGCCCCAATTCTCAGAGCTGCTATTAAGTTGCTAAACCTGTTGCTGAATTCAGCTCAAGGTGGACCCATGAACATCCTGTAAGAATAGCTGCTGCCTGGACACATATGGTCGTTACCTCCTCCTTTTGTTTTTGCCTCTTTCATTTGCACATTGAAACTAACCAACCCTTCTTAACCTTGTCTGCAGTCCTTCATTTGCATGAAAGAATTACATTTCATGGTTTTTGCCTGTATAAACCCTGACTTTCTTTGTTCTCTCTGGAGAACAATTTACATTGCTACCTAAATCTGTCTCCCAGGCTAATTTGCTCAAATAAATGCTTTTTATTCTTTATTACAATATAAATTTAATTTTGTTTTACTCATTACACCAGATTAGTGAGGAAAAATTATATCCTCCCTAGAAACTATAGTACTAGATTGTTCAAGTTCTTGGAAATTCATCTGTCCTCGCTCCTTTTTTTGAGAACCACTGGAGGATTTAGGAAATAGAAACATGGGATCCATAAGACTTTAAAGACAATGGATTCTCAGAATGGTGACCGAGGGAACACTGAGGGTGACAGTTATTCCTGTGAACAATCATACCCATAATAAGAATAATGTAAACATTGACTATTATTTTTAACCAAAAACCTGATATATTAGGAGAATAGGGAGGGGTGAAGTAAGTTTATTATTGTTAGTGATGTTGGGAGTTGTGGTTGTGGTATAAGAGAATACAATCATGATTTTCCATAATAAGAAGCAGTATTTAAAATTGATATATCAAGGAACAGCAGTAAAAGCACATTATTTAGTGTTACAGAGTTGGCTACCATAAAATTAGCTGACAGTTTGAAATTAGTTGCTTCTGGGGAGTGGAACTGGTTTTGATAAAGATAAGGCAAGATTTCTTTTTTCTCTTTAATAGCATTTTAGTGCTCTTTGAATTTCTTTTTAGCTACGTATCTGCATTAAATAAAAAAAATATATAAAAAATTTAATGGCCTTTTATTATATCCATTAGAATGGGTTGTTATTTTGCATTAATAAACAATTGCACAAATTCAGCAGACATGCCTAAGCCTCATGTCTAACATGACTCAGCAAAAGTCTCTGATTTCTGTTCTTCTGTAGTCACTTAAAACCCTGAGATGGAGGCTTTGTATCATTAATGCTTTATCAATCACTGTGGCAGTGGAAAGGACATTCTGGAGTTTTCTAATTGGCAGTTAAGTGCTCTGGCTCAGAAGTGTCACACATTACTGCAGCTCACAGCTTATTGGTCAACTAGTCACATGACTCCACCCAACCACAAAAATGCCAGGAAATTTGTGTTTCATGTGTTTCAAGGTGAGGAGTGCTAAGCATCAGTGAGCAGAATGAATGACCATGACATGCGTTTTTCCATTTCGCTTTAGTCTTTGTTCCCCTCTCTCCTTTTAATTTTCTATGTCCCAAGCCAGTATCACAATTAATCTAGTGAATGAATGTCTTTCTACTTGTTAGCCTATCTAATAAAGAGGGAATATGCTAATTGATCCTCACTCCATTGCAAAGATAGTGGCACCCACAGCCAATAAGGAGGGAATATGCTAATAGACTGCCCCTCCGTGTTTAGGGAGTGATCAGGCTGGTAGGCAGAAGCAGTTAGGAGAAATCAGGCAGGCAGGCAGGGGAGCAGTTGGGAGCCAGCAGTCCCGGATTGTGAGAGGGATGTCTGATTGCCCACAGGGATCAGGCCTAAACAGGCAGTCAGACATCCCCCAAGGGCTCCCAGATTGGAGAGGGTGCAGGTTGGGCTGAAGACTGCCTCTAGTGTTTTTATAAAAATGCAGCCATTTTTTTCTATATATGTTACTCTTTGCAAAGATAGTGAGCACCCACAGCGTTAAACCTCGGACTGACCTGTTGGCAAAGTCACAAACAAGTCCCAGCTTAGAGGGCACAGTCCACTTAAGCATAATTAGGCTTGACCTTATGACGCTCCCTAGATCTTACCTGAGAAGCTAATGGGCTGAGGGAAGTGCAACAAGAACAAAAACAAGTGAAACTCACAAGAACAGTGTAAACAAATGAAACTCACAAGAACAGTGTAACTTTGGTGACCACTACCTTGTTTACCTCTGACTATAAAAATAAAGGCTCAGCTTGCCTCGGGATCTTTCTCTGTGGCCTCAGCCAGGCACAGGAAGATCCACAGATACTAAAGAGAGCTAGAGAGTTCTGAACGCTGTTGCAGTGTAAAACATTCTTCGCCGAATCCATCCACACCTTTGGGAACCCCTGGGCAGCTGGGGGAGGACCCCAGCAACTCTGCAACTGGCTTTTCTTACTTAACACCATAATATGAGTTTTCTCCAAGGTCAAACTATTTTGATCTAACTAACTCTACAGCATATAGCAGCCGTGGGCAAACGAAGGCCCGCGGGCCAGATCCGGCCAGTTTGAAATGAATAAAACTAAAAAAAAAAAGGACCGCACCCTTTTATGTAATGATGTTTACTTTGAATTTATATTAGTTCACACAAACACTCCATCGATGCTTTTGTTCCGGCCCTCCAGTCCAGTTTAAGAACCCACTGTGGCCCTCGAGTCAAAAAGTTTGCCCACCCCTGGCATATAGCTTGAATGTACTAAAATTCATTTAATCAATCTCTTTCTGAAGGAACAACAATGAACGTTCTTGCTCATACATCTTTCTATATTAGTACTTTTTTTTTCTGAGAGTCCCTGAAATAGGATTGTTGTGTTAAAGGAGAAATGTTTTTGCATTTTAATAGTTATCACCAAATTACTTTCCTTTAAGATTGTAGGGATTTACATTTTCACAAGCAAAAATCAGATTGTCCACTTACCAGCATCCTCACCAGCACTATGTAATCTTTTTTTCTCTAAATTGATGGGTTATATTTTAATCAAGAAGATACAACAAATGTAACCTTAAAATGACTGGTGATTAAGAGAATATGTAAACAAGAGAAAAGTTAAGTGTAAAGGCAGTAAGAGAGATTCTTAAGGGGAACTCCTGAACTATAAAGAAGTCAGAGAACATTCCAGAGGACAGGAACAGCACAAACAACCTCCCAGAGGCAGGGGTGCTGCTGCCAAGTTTGCTGAGCAGCAAGAAAAGCTTGTCTCCCATGGAAAACACGTGCTGGATAGTGGGGAGAAGTAACAGTGGGCTGGTAGGACGGGAGAGGAGTGTACTAGGTATTCTGACAAGGGAGAGAGAGTTAGACCTGAAATTTAGCTGGAGGAAAGAGTCAGCTAGGATAGACTTTCCAACAGAAAAGTCACATAATAGAAAGATGTGCTTAACAAAGCTTTTTGGCAGGAGGCTGTAGGTAGTAGGTAGCTTGAATGAAGAGTAGCTAGGAAGATGTTGTAGTGATATAGTCATAAAAAGGGTTTTACATGTCTCGATTCATGTTTCTCTGTATTTAGCAAACACAATTATGCTAAAAGAAAGAATACAGTAACAGAGTTAAACTGTGGCTTCTGTTTTTTTGTTTTTTTTTTTAAATCCCTGAAATCTTACCAGAATGGAAGAAAAGCAGAAATGTGAAGGAAATAGAGGCTATAAGAAGAAGTAAAAAGATGAATAAGATTAATTCAGAACATGAGATGTAAGAAGAAAGCAATTTTAAACAGCAAAAGACAACAAGTAATTTGGCAAGGACAGCATAAACACAGCTGTCAGAGAACAGGGCATCTCAAAGTAAAACTGTCCTTAAGAAGAGTAATATAGTGCACAGCTACTACATGAAGGGAAAGTATAAAGTGGGTTAAACTTATTTAGAGTTTTTTATTACATATCTGGTGTGGCCTTTGGTTCTTTTTTTTTTTTTTTTTAGAATGTGGAGTGAGACTAGAAAAAATACTATATGATCATCATATAAACCAGCGGTTCTCAACTTGTGGGGTCGTGAACAATGAAAATACATCCTCCATATCAGATATTTACATTACGATTCATAACAGCAACAAAATTACAGTTAGGAAGTAGCAATGAAAATAATTTTATGGTTGGGGGTCACCACAATATGAGGAACTGTATTAAAGGGTCGTGGCATTAGGAAGGTTGAGAACCACTGAGAGAAAATAGAAATACAGACAATACACAGAATTTGTTTGTAAAGATGTATATTACAGATGCAGACACACACACACAAATTCTTTCTGTGCCAATGAAGTAGCCAAGTCATTCCAGGCCAATACAAGTTGAACAAATTTAAAAAGCAAACAACAAAAACACAGGTGTTATTTTTTTTTAAATACTGAAATGCAACTAATGAGTGTCTGGAAATTCTTTCAGTTTTCTGTGTCTCTTTTTGCAACAATGCAGGAAGAACCATTTTGGCCCTTAATCTTTTCTTTCTAGAGTGACATTGAATTATCAATTAAAATGGAGGAGCAAATAATTAGTTTTAATAGGCAATTCTGAAGGAATTTCTTTGAACACTTTGGATAAGGTAATGCAATATTTGTGGCGACGCCTTCTGGCTTTCCTTTCTCCAGACCGTTTTTATCTACCTGGCTTATGGGTCCCTTTTTGCATGCTGTTGGCTATTTCCTATGTGCAACGTGGCAGGTCATCTGCTTTCTCTCAGAGCTCCCATGCCAGAGCTGACCAGCAGACCCCGAGTGAAGAATGAATGATTACTCTGACACAGGTTCACTGTCGAAGAGAGGGCTAAGGGACTGCTTGGCTAAAGGAACCAGACAGCCTCGATACCCTGCCTCATTGGGCTTTTATTGTAACAGCAGTTTGAGATAAAGTTTATCTTTTAGATACAGTCAGTAGGATATGTAATCTTGGGAGGGCACAAGTGTTTGCAGTGTCCTTTAAGCAAGAACACCCAAAGATTAAGCATAAGGATTCCAGTAAACACCTGGGGGTCTGCTCATGCACAGACTTCTTTGGAAAGGTCAAGGAATAATTAGGAGCACCGCCTTTGGCACTCCCCTTAGTCTCCCCTAAATTGGAATTCTGATAAACAGGACAGGCTGCCTTCAGCACACTTCCCTTTTCTCAGAATGTGCTCCTTACAAACTTTCCAACCAAGTCTCATGTGCTCCCCAGCACCCCCATCTTTTGGATCACACACTCCTCCAGCAAGAAACATTCACACTCTTACCTTATTCCTTCTTTCTGTATTGGTGCAAGACATGAAATATTTAATAAATGTCATATTTTGCAGTGATGTCATTCATTCAACTCATAATCCCATTTCTGACAGTGGCATGCAGGGCATTTTGTGGAAAGTCATGGTTCCCTTCATAAAAACACAATGAAAAGTTTCTACAGTTGTTTCCTATCTTCTAGGTTGGTTCTTAAACTGTGTGGTAGGAAACTAGCTTTCCCCCATTTTTGTAGACTGCTATCTTTGTGAAAGTCAATGAACTCATAACAAAAGACCCCAAAACATGCAAGTTATAAGCCCTCACATTTTAGATTTAACAAAGATAAAATTACTCTGTCAGGTTGCTGTGAAAGTTTATAAATGCCCATTTCAAGTTCTGGATGAATTCTATTGCAGAAAGCAGCAAAGAGCTCAGGACTGGACCTGGACAGCAGTGAACTTCACCTTGAGAACTGTCTCTGACATTACTGTCCATAGTAACCTCAGTTTCCCAGAAAAGAAATTCTCCATGGTGTGGAGCAGCACATGATAATGGGACATAATTAATGACAAAGAAAAGAACATAATATGCTTGGCTCTGAAATGTGCACACTTCTTAAAGCTCCAAGACAGGCTGAGTAACTAAGGGCTCATGGGGTGTGGGAAGGCTGAACTAAAGCCAATGGCAAGCTCATGAAAAACCTACAGTGTATGCTTTGGAATGCAATTTCCTAAGTGCCTGCTTTCTGTAAAGAGATGGATAAAATTATAGTTGACCGAGCTATAATTTTTATATTTTTCATAAGACACAGACAACAGTATGGTGATTACTAGAGGGGAAGGGAGGTTGGGGAGGAAGAAAAGAGCATCTAGGGGATAAATGGTGATAGAAGGAGACTTGCCTTTGGGGGGATGAACATACAACACAATATACAGATGATGTATCATAGAAGCGTTCACTTAAAACCTATATAATTTTATTAACCAATGTCACCCCCAATAAATTCAATAAAAATATTTTTTAATAAAAAAAGAAAGCCCTTGATAAGCCAGCTTGTAGCTTAAGGTGAGATCATAAGAAACAATAGAGGACAGAGCTGCTCTGTGCAGTGCAGCGTAATCACTGGTCACGTCTGCGAACCGTGATAGGAATTTCTGTCTGCCACGTGTTAGGTCTGTGAACCTTACAGTGTTACTTCTCTAAGCCACAGCTTCCTTGTATGGAAAAGGAGGTGATCATAATAGAATCTATCTCACAGGATTGCTGCTAGCAGAATTAAAAGCATGATGCACAGTGTATGTTATTGTTAATAACAATAAAAACTATATATATGCCAGCAATTTTACTGTGTGGGGTAGGTACGTTACCATATATTATATATATGACAGTATTTTCCAAAACATTGCACAGAAGGTTAATTGTGCTCCACACCAAAAGAGTTCCATAGCCTAATAAATATGTGAAACCCCGCGTGTTTTCAGATTCACAAGACATCTGCTATTCTATTAACGTCTTGGGAAAATCATGCATAAATAAACCTGTGAACTGCCTAAACCGGTTTGGCTCAGTGAATGGAGCGTCGGCCTGCGGACTGAAAGGTCCCAGGTTCGATTCCGGTCAAGGGCATGTACCTTGGTTGCGGGCATATCCCCAGTAGGAGAAGTGCAGGAGGCAGCTGATCGATGTTTCTCTCTCATCGATGTTTCTAACTCTCTATCTCTCTCCCTTCCTCTCTGTAAAAAATTAATAAAATATATTTTAAAAAAAACAAACAAACAAAAAAACCCTGTGAACTTTTATTTACTACTTCTTCATAGGCATATTTGATCACACAATGTCTTTTAGAAAAATATAATAACTAATGAGAATTAACATACATCATGTGCTTATTGTATGGAGGTACTAATAAAATAGTTAACGTATCAATACCAAGGCCCCCTTAGTATCCTCATTTTATAAGGAAGGTTAAGTAACTCATTCAGGGTTACACATTCCAGAGGTGGAGGGGTAGGATTCAGAACCAATTATTTGGTCTCTGGTGACCACATGCTTACCCATTTGATTATTTGTTCTTTCCCTGGGATCTAGCATTCCTGGAAGAACTTTAGGAAATGCTGGTTTTGAACATTGTTTTGTTGAGGCTGGTATGCTCACAGTGATTTGTACACACTGAGTTGTTTGCACATCTGTACCTTTCTTTATGCCATGCCACTCATTCTTGTTTTTCTTCTTAAATTTTACATCTTCTCGAGGACCCTGGTCAAACCACACGTCCTTTTCCATGGAGCCTTCCTAATAGTGCCAGCCATGGTGGTCTCACTTTCTCTAAATTCCTAGACAGTTAGCATCTGTTTCACTGACTTCACACTTCATTATTGGACAGATGTCTCCTTGAATTCTGGGTATGGCATTTGCATCAATCTTGTCTTCTTAAATAGCATGTAGATCTTTGGAGATGGCAACCATTTTATGCTGGAAATTCCAAGTGTAACAGATATATGCTAATTAGAATGTTTTTATTTAACTTCTAGTGCTCTTTCAAGCTCACTTGGTAAGAGCCCCAAGTTGCCAACAGAAATGAATGAATTCCATTTGCAACCCTAATGCTAACCATACAAATTGGAAATCATCACCTTTGCTCTTTCATGTAAATGGTTGATTCAGAAGTTCAACTAAAAATAACATTTTTGTAATGGTAAATTATAGCAAATGAATCAGCATATGATCTTTAAACTGACAGTAAATAACATTAAATATACTCATAGAGAACAAAATGAAAATATACTTACTGATGTCATGTTTCATTTGCCTCCTAGAGTGATTTTGAGGGACTTATTTTCCAGCTGGATTTGAGAAGACCTAGTGACAAATTAAAACTATTTTAAAATAGAATTATGGGGCTTAAAATGTTCTGGAAAGGTCAACTAGTTTTCTTCTCCCCGGCTTAGAAATATGCCACTATAAACTGCAAAGAGATTCAGGTCCATGTTTTTGTAGAATTGACCATGGCCCAAACAGGTGTAATCATTTGTAAAATAGGAAAAACTAAGCCTTTCTCTACCCATTAACTCTATCTCAAAAATATTTGTTTGTTGTTATTTGGACATTGTCTAAGAAATGTATGTATAGTAGTGAAATTATTATTAAAAACAATCCAAAATGTTCTATAGAGTTAAAAGAAAATCACTGCAAAATCAGAAATGTAGAGCAGTGAAAACTGTCCTAACATACAGAGCATAAAAGTGTTTGTTAAAAACTGTGTACAAACGGGGAGCCTAGGACAAACTGAGGAACCACATTAGTGAGTTGCTCTGAATTCTTGATAATAGAGTTTGCCATGTCATGACCTGACTTTTCAATATGGTTCTAAGGCAAGCTCCAGTTTGGTGTTGAGAAGCAAATGCTTGTCCTCGGAGCGGAATGCCAGGCATGCCTTTGGAGCATGAGTGCTCCAGGAAGGTGACTTCTGTGCTTCCCAGTCATCACATGACCTGCTCAGCTCCAGCTTCCACCTGGCAGACATGGGCATCACAGCATTTAACTCAGTTGCAGCCAAAACCAATTTTTCGCACTGCTCAGAGTTTGAGCGTGATGTATGCAGGGTTTGCATTTATGCTCCCAGTGCCAGACGCTGGAGATGTAGAGATAGACTGTGGCTGCTGCCTGATCAGGCTTCTAGTTTTCAGCAGAGAGACATAAAGTACATGAAGAAGGCAACGTGCTGAGTGTGAGGCAGTACACTCCAGGTGCTAGGGAGCTATGGGGAAGGGTCAGGAAATACTGTGAAAAGGAGATTGCTTTTGAAGTGGAGATGGGGCGGGCGTCTCAGAAGGAAACAGTACTTGCTAAGGGCACCAGAACACGAAAAGGGTGTACCTGAGGAAAGAGCAGGTGGATGGGCAGATGGCTCTATGAATCAAAAGGTGAAATTACAAATGTACATTAGGTTCCATTTTATTGTTTTACCTATTTTATTTTCTGTTTTCAATAGTAATTATTCTCTCTCTCATAAATTAATGCAATGCTTGGGAAGGAGAGATAGAATTCTACTTCTCTCTAATTCCTGTCAGTCACAGACACGTATTTGTTGGAAGCTGATGGGACAATGTGCACAATGTCATGTTAAACTCAGACCATTTGACAAGTTCTGTGCAGTGGTATTAGGTAAACCTCTATGTAACTATTTCTTCCTTTCTTTCA
>NW_006296625.1:2620893-2627179 GCF_000327345.1 Myotis davidii | reverse complement strand
TCTTTCTTTCTTTCTTTCTCTCTTTTCCAGCAATGCAGTTTAAGATATGAAGATTTTATTATTGTTTAAACAATTTTTATATAAGGAGTTTAAATATTGCTGATAACACAATACCATGTGAATATTTTGTCATTTATTTATTTTTACAATACTCTTTATTTTCAGGGAAGAAATCTTTATAATTTTAGGGTATCTTTTGTTACCTCCATCATCTCAATACCTTGCTCAATTGCAGCTTTATTGATTTGCAATTCACAGAAGACCTCTATGGAAGGATTTATTAAAGAAGTGCAGTTATAAAACTGTGAACAGTATTTTAGTCAAAAAAATTGTACATACTCAAAATATTAAGAATTAAAGGACAGGAGAATCTGATTTATCCAGACGCTAACTCTCAGCATGTCAGAGTTAGTGGCTTCCATTTAATCCAAAGTTCCTGTCTTCAATATGAGTAAAGTTTCCAGCACTTCTGGTGGGACGTATTGATTGCTAATGTAAATTAATGCCACTGTTGAGAACAGAGCCAGGAGGGATAAAAGGATTGAGAGTGTGAACTCCTGCAATTCAGCCTAAGAGCTGGTTAAATCTGACTTACTGAATCCATGTATTTATACTACCTTTTCACAAAATGGTAGCTGAAAGCCTGTAAGTGAAAATGGAACTGCTTATTGCAAATCCATCTGGAGACTGTTAAATATAACCCACTAACTTTCACATGAACATTTCCTCCTGTTCTCCTGCTCCCTTGGAAATATAAACTGTTACGCATGGTCTCTGGCACTCTCATCCCCATCCATCTCTCCTCCTCTGCAACCGATACCCTATCGCAGTATTTTAAAAAAACCCTCACAATTAAAAGGATATTTAAAAAAATCCACCAGCATAATATATTTGCTAGTTACAGTGAAGTTTTTGAGAGTTGGTCACCCACATAATTATTTCAAAGACTGATGGTGGTTCCATTTATTAAACTAAAACTAAATGGACTCTAAACAGAGCAGTCTCTTTTTTTTTCTTACTTCTTCTCCTTTTTTTAAATCCTGTGGCTGTACATCAATGTAATGGCCTCTTTCTAGTTTTTCCTCAAACAGAATTTTCATTCTTGTCTGTCAAATCTGTTACCAAGCTTGGAACATTGTATGGACATTAAAGAAATTTATTCCTCCATCACATCTGTTGATTTGGATTTGATCCTTTCTGGCAGGATATGAGTCTTTTTAATCTCCCAATGATGCTATAAACTTCTCAATGGACACTTTATGCATATTTGGCAGCGATTATTTTTAAAAGCAGAGTGAATAGGAAAAAAAAAAGAGATTCAGTGTAACAGAGTTCTTGGGTGATCCTAAAAATAATGCGTGTGAAGAACATTTTATATGAAACAATGGTTTGGGAATAAGCTATCTTTTTGAGAAGTTAGAAACATATTTTCCTTCACAGATCTACCAGTGAATTCCCAGTTAGGCTACTCTAAGATAGACTATAAAGGTGCACATCTAAATCACTATTAAATGACTGAAACTGTGTCTATGAATCTGAACCAATTACTATTACCTATTCCCAAATCAACTCCTTGGGATAATTTCTGTCAAAAGCACCTCTGTTTTGATCATGCCGGATCAAGACCTTCCTTCTTGTTCTCCTCCTCTATTTCGTCAAAAACGTTTATTTTTATCCTCTCTTTGAAAATCACACAGGCATCATTGTGGTTCAATTCTTCATTAATCAGGCTATTTGGATGGCTTCTGAAATAACTTTTATGTTTTAGTCTTCTCTATACATCTTGAAAATCTACTACCCAATTCAGCAAATTTAGCTTAATCAAGTGTAACTCTGAGCATATAATCTTTGGGAAAAAAATTAAAACAACAAAACCGTTTGTAGCCTACTCATTTCCCACCCAAACATGATGCCATTTAAAGCTATCCACATAGCTTTCCCTTCTATGTGTCCTCTGCTATTTTTCCAAATATATTCTGAATTCCATTAAACAAAGTGACATGCTCTTCTCTTGCAAACTCACATAAATACAGGACCCAAGCAGGAAAAGATTTTTAGTGAAGCAGTTCTATACATTTTGTTTAAACAGTGCCATTGAGCTATAACTGATATACAGTAAATTGTATATACTTAATGTGTGCAATTTGAAAAGTTTTTACACCCAAAAAGACTATTGCTATAATTAAAATAATGAACATACCCATCACTTCCCAAAGTTTTCTTGTGCCATTTTATAATTTCTTCCTCTCACCCTCCTTTTCCAACTAATCACTGATCTGCTTTCTATCACCATAGATTAGGTTGCTTCTTTAAAGTTTCATGTACATGGAACCATAAAGTATGTACTTGTTCTTGGTCTAGCTTTATTTTCCTTCATTCAGAATATTTTGAGATTTTGCCTTCTTAGGTATGGATATATTTGTATGCCTGTAAGTATTCTTGAGCTTTGTTCTGGGACACAGTTAAAATACTTGGAAGCCGTTTGATTCTTTTATGGTTGCCTTTAAGATTTGTTAATGGTAAGTGAAATAAGCCAATCAGAGAAAGATAAGTATCACATGATCTCACTCATGTGTGGAATCCAATGAACAAAATAAACTGATGAGTAAAATAGATCCAGAGACATGGAGACATGGAACAGAATGACAAATTTCAGAAGGAAGGTGGGGATGGGGGGACTCAGAGGGGAGTGATTAAACAGGGAAGTTATATGCATATATGCATAGCCCTGGATACAGATAATAGAGTGGTGAAGGCATGGGTGGGGTGAGTACAGGGTGGAGGGGGTCAATGGGGAACACACACACAAGCAAATAAAGGGGACATCTGTAATACTTGCAACACTAAAGATAAATAAAAAGATTTGTTAATGGGACCAGTGTAGAGGTTATTTTCTACCACGGAGGCAAGATCCCTCTAATTACTCTATCCAAGGTCCTATGAATTATGTATCTTTTTTATCTGCCTGGTAGGACCAGATACTATTCCCAGTCCTGTGTCAGCACTGGCCGTGTTTCTCTCTAATCCCATGGCTCTGTGCCTGGCCCAGGCTTGTTTTGTCACATGCATGTGCTGATCAGTAGTCTGCTAAATACTTAAGGGGGAAGCCCTTTGCCTATCTTCTGAGTTCCTTGTCTGTGAAGCTCTCCCATTGTCAGCATTCTGTCCTGTCAACTCTAGCCACTTGGTCTCAGTTCCATCTCTTCAACTCACGGAATTCCCGGGGCTCCATTTGGGATCCCCCTCTCTGCACTGCTGCCTGGAAACGCTCAAGAAGTCAGCTCCTTGAGAATAGAGACTACTGTAATGCTTGTCTTTGTTTTCTATCCTTCTACAAGTGGTTGTCATCTATGAAGTGCCCAATAAATAGATGTTGAATTAATGTAAAAGATACTCTGAATTTATGGGCGAGGCCTTAACCTGTTGTTACTTCAGAAAATGACTGATTTGTTTAAACTCAGTAATCCCCAGTAAATGCTTAGACTGTCCACACCAGCATTTCTGCTTTTTTTTTTAATATTTTTATTGATTTCAGAGAGGAAAGGAGAGGGAGAGAGAGATAGAAATATCAACAATGTGAGAGTATCATTGATTGGCTGCTTCCTGCATGCCCCCTTCTGGGGATCCAGCCCACAACCCTGGCATGTGCCCGGCCAGGAATTGAACTAGGACCTCCAGGTTCATAGGTTGATGCTCAACCACTGAGCCACATTATTCTCCTTTTGTGAAATGGTGGAATAATGGAAAATATTATATTTATTATGTGTATAAAATAAGTTTTCTTATATTAAATGATCTATATTGGCTAAGTTCTGGGCATTTTCCAAAACTGTTCTGGTTGTTAGAAATTCATCTGCTTTAAAAAATATTACAGATATCAGTTAGATTTTCCATAAGGTGCCTTATTGTCTGATAAGTATATTGACATTATCTTTCACTGATACACAACAAGAGAAGTGGCCAGGGTTATGTTACATGCACATGGTTATAAGGCTCGGGTTTTTTATATCTTTCATGATGTAATTTTGGGAAGTGCTTGCCTGTCCTTTACTGAACTCTGTGATTTTTTTTACATCTTTATTAAATTTAAGTATCTCTGGTCTATTCCCCATGATGTGTTTTATTATCATAGGAGAGGCTGGGGATGGTAGAAAGCCACGACCTGGATCCACTTTTAAGTCCTGACTATCAATCATGAAGAGACTTTGGAAAACTAAATTTGAATATATGAAAAAATTAGGACAATAAGGTCCCCACAGAGTTTCTGTGAAGGACTAACAAGACAATATTTATGAAATGTTTTGTGAATTTTAAGGCACTAAACAAGTACTATTTTCTATTGTTTTCTCAAGATTGCTGCACCTTGCTTAGAGGTTGAGGACAGAGCTCTGTTTGCCACAGTGTCCTGTAAGTTAGCCCCCTGGGAAGCGGGAAGAATGTTTTTGAAACTTGGTTCTAGCAACTGTCAAGTTTCTGAATTCAGAGGAAATGTTTATGTTTCAGGAATTCATTCATTCAAAAATATTTATTGAGCAACCATTATGCCCCAGGCCCTGTTCTGATGCTTAGGATAAATCAATAAATAAAACAACAATCCCTAGCCTTACAGGGCTTACATTTTAGAAGGGAGAGTACAACAATAAATAATGGATATAAAAAAGAAAATTATATAGTTTTTTGGAAGTAGCAATTGCCATCGAGGATAAGGAGAATAAGGAATCAAGAGTATTGCGTAGGGTTGGTGTTAGAACTTTGAATAAGGTCTCATAGAGAAAGTGATAGTTCAGGAAAGGCATGGAAGTGTCATAGGTGTGCATAAACTTGGGGAGAGTATGTCAGGCAGAGAGAACGGCTGATACAAATATGCTAGGGTGGGAGTGTCCGGAATAAGGGGTCAGAGGTTAGGGAGGGAGGAAGGATGGGCAGTTCTCACTGGCCTGTAGCCATCGCAAGGACTCTGGCTTTAACTCTGAGTGAGGAGGAGGCCATGGAGGAACTGAGCAGAGGACTAATTATTGTGACGGTGTTTAAAGGGATACTAGCTTTGGCTGCAGTCTCCGTACTAAGCAGATGACTGGCTTATGAAATTAAAACTACTTTTAAATTCTAATGTTTAAGCGCAGAGTTTGGTTAAAGAATGTTGATTCATTCTCAGAATCTTACAAATTGAAGGTTATTATATCTGTGTTTAGCCATTAATCAGTGATGTCTTACAGGAAACCTTTGTGGTTGACATTATTATTCTAGCCAGATCTTAGGACTCGAAGCTGGTCTGGGGTTGGCGAAAGCGACCAGGAGACATTCGGAGTGTGGCGCCCTTTCGGTGTAGCAGGTTTATTAGCCTCTGGTTCTGCCTAACAACTTAGGATGTGAGATGGAGTCCCAGCCAGAAAATGTCAAGAAAATGCAGCCAAGTGTTAGGCTCTCTCGAACATTGGAAAAGAGAGATTTTTTTTCTTCCACTTGCTCTCCTGCAAGAGTGTGAACTTGTTTTTTGCAGCCAAAACAAACAAGTTTAAAGATGAAGATGTATATCATATCCAATCACATAAGGTAGGGGTTATCTGAGGTAGAACAAACGGCTTTGGCATGGCCTTTGGTCTGCCTGTCCAACACACTGATTAACTATGAAGGTAGTTTTGTAATCATTGATCTCTCTCTCTCTCTTTCTCTCTCTCTCTCTGTCTCCCCCCCCCCCTCCCAGTATGAATTTAGGTGGGTGCAAAATAATTCCAAATGGAAGACCCAAATAATGGATCTGCATGGAGAGAGATTACAGGGGCCTGCACTTACATGCAAAGCCGTAGGGTGTGAGGAACCACCCAGTCTATTGCAGATGAAACACAAATCCTGCAGAGAGTGAGCAATAACTTATTTTGGCATGAATATCAGCCAACATGTCTGTGTAATGAATGTTTGTGATACCTACTGACATCTTATTCTAAAGACAATATACAGAAGTAATAGCTCTATTTCATAATTTCAATCAGAAAGATTATTATTTCTTATCTCCTGCAATGGAGTGTAATCAAGATTAATACTCTTAACATTAAATGTCTTAAAAAGTTACAATTTAGGTATTTGTGAAGATGACCATCTTGAGCAGGGCTGAATCTGATCCCGGAAGAAGATAAAGATGTTACTGGGCCTTTTACTCCTTAATAGGCATTTGAAATAGTGGTCAAGTTCTCATAGTCTCAGACTATTCAAGGGCCACTTTCAAGCCTGATACCAAGGGGCCGACATAGTGACACCACATAAGGGTCTGCAAGGACCATTGGAAACC
>NW_006296625.1:2574557-2620007 GCF_000327345.1 Myotis davidii | reverse complement strand
ACCAGACAGTCCTGCTTCTCCCGTTTGAGTCTGTGCCCCTAAAGCCTCTCCCGGATCTGGAGCTCAGAGTCTGCGACTCCCTCCCGATTGAAAACGCCAACCGCGCACTCCGCACCTCAGAATTTGCCTTCAGCACTGCGCCTCCTCTGAGTGTCCGTATGCGTTACTCTTTCCTCCTAGTTGTAGGACTTCCACTCAGCCAGCGTTCCTGTGGGTCTGGATGATGTCCCTTCCGTCTTTTAGTTTCACTTTTGAAATGGTTGTTCGAGGCGGCAAACTCCGGCGTTAACCTATGCCGCCATCTTGGTTCTCCTCAAGATGACCATCTTGAGCAGGGCTGAATCTGATCCCGGAAGAAGATAAAGATGTTACTGGGCCTTTTACTCCTTAATAGGCATTTGAAATAGTGGTCAAGTTCTCATAGTCTCAGACTATTCAAGGGCCACTTTCAAGCCTGATACCAAGGGGCCGACATAGTGACACCACATAAGGGTCTGCAAGGACCATTGGAAACCTATTTGTAAAATTGTGACGTGAGAATGTATCATTGCAAATACCATAACCACCATACTGGTATTTCTAAAGTAAACTTTAAAAAAAATGAAAATTCTTTTTAAAATGTTTCAATTACAGTTTATATCCAATATTATTCTGTATTAATTTTAGATGTATAGCAAAGTGGTTAGAAAATCACATAGTTTACACAGTGCAACTCCCACTGCTTCAAGTACTCACCTGGTGCCATACAAAGTTATCATGACATTATTGACTATATTTCTTATGCCATAATCTACATCTTTGTGACTACCCAAGTAAACTTTTGATTGACATGTAACATACATAAGTAAAAGTGCACAGTTTTTTAGCATATAGATGGAAGAATTTTCACAAAATACATGTCTTCATATAACTAGTACTTGTATCAAGATGTTGACCTTTGCAACCCATTTTTGCCTACTTCTAATGAACTAACCACTCTTCTGATATGTAACACCATTAATTAGTTTTACTTGTTTTGGGGTTGATACAAATGAAGACATACAGTATGTATTTTTTAGGTTTTAAAGGAACATCCATGTTTGTGTATAGAAGCTGTTTATTCTTTTCACTTCTGAATAGTAATCCATTGTATTAAAATCCTACAATTTATTGATCTGTTCTGTCGGTGGACATTTGTTGATGGATATTTCCCCCTTGTATTTGCCTGTTTATAATAATACTACTCTACATTTTCATACATGACTGTTGGTGCACATAAGCATGCATTTTTAAGAGACATTATATATATGGATGAAATTGCTAGTTCATAGGATGTTCAGCTTTAGCAAATATGACCAAAGAGTAAGTACATATCTACACATTCCAGTGTTCTTCATTACTGCATTTCCATGTTTCCATCTAGGATCATTTTCCTTTTGCCTGAAAAACTATACTTATAATTTTTTCCGCAAGCCTTCTAGCAAATAGTTCTTTAATTTACTTTTGTTCAGAAACATCTTTATTTCAACTTCAATTAAAAATTGTTGGGATAGAACTCTAGAAAATTTTTTTTCTTCTGGCATTTTAAGGATGTGATTCCATTTTTTAAAAGTTTCCGTTCTTTATGTTCACAAGTGGGATGTCAGTCTTAATGTTGCTACTTTAAATATAATGGTTGTTTTTTTATATGGTTATTGTTTTTTATTTGTGATGAAAAATTGTGCCTAGGTGTAGTTTTCTTTGTATATATCTTGCTTGGGATTTCTTGTACTTCCTGAATCTATGGCTTGTACTTGTCATTAGTTTTGGAAAATTCTCACTTATTATCTCTTAGTGAATTCTTCAAGTTTTCTTTATAACATCATGTTCTGTGAATTTAGTTTTGTTTCATTCCAAATTGGATGCCTTTGTTATTTTTTTCTTGTCTAATTGCTCTGGTTGCAACCTCTAGTACAATGTTGAACAGAAGTAGTGAGAGCAAATAATTTGATTTATTTCTTATCATATAAGGAGAGTATTCAGTCTTGTAACCATTATTAGTTGTTATTTTCGTAGATGCCCTTAATCAGGTTGAGGAAGATTCCTTCTCTTCCTAGTTTATTAAGTATTTTTTTGTCATGAATTCCTAGTTTGTTGAATGTGTTTATCACGAAAGAGTGTTGGATTTTTGTCAAATGCAAATTGTCCCCTTTGACTGTGGTTTGACAGGGTGTTTGACTGGGAGGTTGGGAGTTCAACTGCTTGCTCTGACATGCGCTGTCCACCAGGGGGTGGCACGGAATATGGTGGGCCAAGGAGATGCACTGTGACCTTTCGCCAGCTACCTGTGAGCAGGGGTGACAGGGACAGAAGTGCAGATGCGGTGAGAATGCAGGGTGTCCACTAAGCTCGCTCTCACTCCCCCTGCTATCTTCACCCAGGACGGGACGCCAGGGCTCGCATGCTGGGGAAGCCCCTGTGCTCAGGTGCCAGGTGCCCATGAGGAGCTCCACCCCGCACCCACCTGGTCTCTTCCAGGTGAGCCAGGCCGCAGCCGCTGGGACTACAGGGGCCGGTTGGGCTCCCGGTGGGTTCACACAGGAGCTTGTTTGCGAGGCTGGCCAGGAGAGAGTGAGCTGCCCGCCTGGCTTCCATGTCATGCCACTGGGTGGCCCAGAGGCCAACATTGCGCCCTAACCTGTGGAGTCTGGTCGTGCTTCCTGCATCTCCGCCCTTCCAGGCTAGACGCTTGGGCTTCGATTGGGGCCAGGCCTAGGAACTGCACCCGTCCATGAATTTCGTGCACCCAGCCTCTTGTAGGAGATAATCCTTTTTATAGTTTGCTGGATTCAGTTTGCTAGTATTTTTCCATGTATATTTATAAAAACTATTAGTCTGTAGTCATTTACTTTTTATTGTTATGTCTTTGGTTTTGATATCAGGGTAATTCACTATCCTTATACAATGAGTTGGAAATTGTTCCTTTCTCTTTTATTTTATGCAAGTGTTTGTAAAAAATTGGTATTAATTCTTCCTTAAATGTTTGGTAAAATTTACCAGGGAATCTATTAAGGTATGGGATTTTCTTTCTGAGGAGTTTTAAAATTAATAAGGGAGTCATCTTTCTCTTATTATAGTTTTATTCAGATTTTTTACTTTTTTCTTCAGTAAATTTTGGTAATCCTATATTTCTAGAAATTCTTCCATCTCATCTAATTTATTTAATTTGTTGGTGTATAGTTATTTATAATATTCCATTATAATTTTTTTTCCAACTGTCTGTAGTAATGTTCCTCTTTCATTCATGATTTTAGTAATTTAAATCTTTTTTCTTTGGTCAACCTAGATAACATTATTATTCTTTAAACAGAATTTCTTCCCCATTTTCTCTCTCTCTTACACCTCAGGGACTCAAATGACACATATCTAGACATTCACTATGGTCCATATATTTCACATTCTATTCATATTCTCTATTTTTTCTCTTTATGTGTAAGTTTGGAAATATTCTGTTAATCTGTCTCCTAGTTAACAATTTCTTTCTCCAGTGATGGCCATGCTAAAGGTTTAACTCATTTAATGTGTTCTTGGTTTAGTTATCTTTAAGTTCTAGAATTTCTATTTTATGTTTTTCTTATGGATTTAAATTTTTGCAACTATAGTCTCTATTGTCATCTATTTTCTTAAATAATTAATCACAGTTATTTTAAAGGTTTTGTCTGATAACTCAAAACTCTGCATCACTAGTAAATTATTTTAATCTATTTATTCTCTTGATTCTGTTTCTTGGGAGCACTGGTAATTTTTGATTGAATGCCAGACACTATAAATATCATACAGGTTTGGCAGATATTATCTTATACTTCATGAGAAAATGTACTCTATTCTCTGAAAGGCAATCAGAATAGGGGCAAACCTCCTCAATGCAATACAGGAGTGCGTTTTCTTGATTTTGGGTCACTAAGTATAACTAACAATGCATTTAGGAAATAGAACTTGTTATTTTAAATATAAGAAGTTTTGAATTTTAAGTTACAACCTAGAAAATGAATCTTTAAAGATTTACTTCAATATATGTGGCTGTACAAAAGTTAACACAATGCTTGATTAGGAAAAATCAATAGAAAATTTTACGTACTCATTTTAAGCCAGGGGGTGCTAACTGCTGGAATACTGCAGACTGTGTTGTTCATTGCTCCTCGAGGCGGTGGCACTTAGAAGACAGCTTAGCATAGAGTAAATGCTAACTAATGCTCGGTTGTTAAGTTGAACATCTGAGGTTTGTTGTAAGAGCTAATTGTGGGACCGAACAAGCACTTAAGTGCCCTATTAAAATTTCATTTTTATTTTATGTTTACAAATATGTGCTAATCAGTTTTTAAAAAATGTTCGTTAGCATACTCTTCCCTTCCCCCATTCCTTCTTTTCTTCCTGCCCAACATGCATACATACACACATCCACTGTGGCCTGGTTCCTTGTTATTTCCTTGTTACTTTAGGTTCTGGGCTTAATCAAACATCTCTATCCTATTGGTAGTTCAACCATTCTAATATTTGATTATTCAACATGAGAGCCATTCTCTCCTATCTAATACATACATTTTTCAGATCACCATAAATCTCTTTAAGTTCTTATGTAAAGCTTCAGGCTAAATGATATTTGAGAAGAAACTATAGGACAGTTTATATTAAGTAAAAGTCAAATCTATCAAAACCAGTGCCAAATCACTACAGATTTCCTAGAAGATTTGGATTAGTAACATTAGCTTTGAAATTTGGGACTGATTAACCCCAGGCATTAAATATGGAGACAAGGAAACATTAAATATGGCTTCAAGGCCTCTCATGTTATAATGTAACTATTGTAATTGGACCATGAGAAGGAATTTTATCTTCTGTAAAGTTACTTTTTTACAATGAACAGAAATAATTTTCTTCTAATTATTTTGCAAATAAAACAAAGGTAAGCTTATTGAATTATATTAAATACTATCATATCTTTTTTTTTATTCATAGGTCTCAGAATTGTCTATTAGAGCATCTTCAAACAGAGAGACCCCCAAACCTCTCAAAAATGCCAAAATCTTTGCTTTCTCCTGTCAAATACAGAGCTATTTTCAAGGTTAAGCAGTGTTAATGTTTTCAGGTAAAAACAATCTCTTTGGAATATGAATTCCTACCTCAAAATTTTGAAAACATTTATTTGCAAAGATATTTGCACCCTTATGTTTATTGCAGCATTATTCACCATGGTCAAGACATGAAAACAACCAAAGTGTTCTTTGATGAATATTGGATAAAGAAGATATGGCACATAATATGATTCCACTCATATGTAGGATATAAAACGGAAAGCAACAAATGAACAAACAAAAAAAACCCCAACCAAACAAAAACTCATAGACACAGATAACAGTATAGTGGTTACCAGAGGGAAGGGGGTGGGGTTAATAAAAGGTAAAGGGGGTCAAATATTGGTGACAGAAGATTTGACTTTGGGTGGTGGGCACACAATGCAATATACAAATGATGTATCATAGAAATGTACCCTTGAAACCTATATAACCTTATTAACCAATGTCACCCCAATAAATTTAACTTAAAAAGAGTAAAAAAAAAAAGAAAGTACTTTCCCAAGTTGGTGGAGAATGCTTACATTTAGATTGCTCATGCCATCACTGATATGTTTAGACTGGATTAATTTAAGGGGAGAGAAATTTTAAAGGCTGTGCAGTAGATTTTAATTTTGTGTCGTATACTTTGTATTTTTTTATAGTTTTCACATAAAATTTAGTATAGTTTTTGATCAGAAAAAAATATCATTTTAAAGTTAAAATTCAGTATTATTTTTAGTAGTAAGATTAGTTTACTTGGAATTTTAAAATTTATAGTGTCTCATGATCAGCGATGTAAAAGTGACTAATGTCTTGATTAATATCTCTGACTCAGTCATTTAATATATTCCTGACAAGTCTTAGCAAGCAGATGACATCCTTGCTCTTCTCTCTCCACATCTATCTCTTTACTTTTAAAATGTGGTGCGATGAATTTCTTCAAGTAAATGGAGCAATGCAAAAAAAAAAAAGATAATAAAAAGGAGACATTCCCCATAGGATTTGTCACCTTTTATGTTTTTTATTCTTGGCAAGATACTAATGATTGGAGAATAGAAAAGTTGGCCACAACGTGGTGAGCAATTCTTTCCTTTGATAAAGGCAACATTATCCCCTCAAAAGGGAAAACTAATGGACTGGTGTGATTCTCTTTCTCCCCTTAATTTCCATTCTACTTTTACCCTTTTCATGGACTGTCAGGTCTTGTGAGCTGTTCTGCACCTAAGTCCCAATTTCTTCACCACTCACTCAGCCTCCAGCACTGTTACTCACATTGTGCCCATTCCACTAACAGTGCACTCTCCAAAATATCAGTATCCAGATCTAAATGGCTTAGTTTCAGTTTTCTGTCTGCTTGACTTCCTCCAAAACATGCCAGGCCAATCAGCAATCCCCTCTCCTTTTCCCTTGCCCCTGTAACACTGTATCACCCCCACTAATCATGGGCACTCCTTAGGGTTTCATGGGCTCAGTATACTTCTGTCTTTGTAGCCTTTGGGATAGGAGAGAGCAATAGTACATTCTTCCTCTTGGGCTATTATTTCCATAAAGGCTGTTAGTATACGAATTTCTTCCATAAATAGCATATCCCATGTGCTGTGTGCCTAGCTGGGAATTGGATATATACAGATGCTGATGATAATGATGATAATGATGATGATGAAGCATGCTGACCTTCAACGTGTCTTAGATGGGTTAACTAATTTTATTTCCCCCCAAATCCAATGCACTGGATACCATTATTTTTCCAATGAGGAAATGGAGGCATAGAGACTTTAAATACTTGGCCCAGATGATGGTTTTAGTATGAGACAGAGCCAAAGTTTGAATCCAAGAAATCTGTGCCTAACATTGCTATAATACTGTCCGTGCCCTCAAACCAATCATAGTGGCGTGGGGAAGTCAGAAAACTAAGGAAAACTGCAACATGGACTGAGACTGTCATTACAAGATATGGGAAAGACCCTGGAAACACAAAGGAATTCAGGGATACAGGGGGAGCTTTCTGGAATCAAATTTGTTAACATGGGGATGGGAAGAGGGCAGAGATGAGTAGAGAGAACTGCACACCAGGCAGAGAGAACTGCATGTGCAGAAGATAAACACATGATGTGAGAAGCAAGCATCATATTTTTGAGGATCTGCACACTATTTATCTTTTCTTTTTTTTCTGTGGTGGTGACTTGAGAGAGGCAGGATCTGAAACAATAGCTAGACAGTGGCCAGATAATACAAAGCACAGAAACCATTCTTAAGATGCTGGCTGTTTCTCTGAAAGTGATAAGGTGCCATTGACAGATTTAAAAATGTGCAGAGACATGGTCAGCCTTTTATTTTATAAAGGCCAACCTGGAAGCAATACAAAGGATAGAACAAATAGGTATTTGGTAGTTCAGGTGAGAGATGAGAGGGCTACAACCAAGGTATATGAATTTAGAATGGAGCCCTGGCTGGTTTGACTCAGTGGATAGAGCGTTGGCCCACAGACTGAAGGGCCCCTGGTTCGATTCTGGTCAAGGGCATGTACTTTGGTTGCAGGCTCCATCACTGGCCCTGGTCAGGGGTCTGTGTGTGGGAGGCAACCAATCAATGTGTCTCTCTCACAATGATGATTCTCTCTATCTCTCCCGCTCCCTTCCACTCTCTCTAAAAATCAATGAAAAAATATCCTCAAGTGAGGATTAACCCCCCCCCCCCCCAAGGTAAAAAAAAAAGAATTTAGAATGGAGGGGAGGGTCAGACACGAGCTTAAGGAGATAAAATCCACAGAATGGGCATTTGATTGCATATGAAGATTAAAGAGAGGAGTAGAGAGTCAAGGATGACTTTTATGCTACTGACTTAGGTGCAAGGTGATCCCAATTCCTAAAACTGAGTGGGGGAAGCAGGACTCTGGATGAAGAAGAGGAATTTGCTGAAATGGGGAGTTGCAGTAGTTACTGAGAAGAAGATTAAAGAGGGAGCAGCAAATGTAAGTCTTGAGGTAGGATGAAGGTCAAGGAATACAAATCTGGGAGTCCTGGGTATGTGAAAACAAAAGGTAGATGAGATTATCTTAGAGAAGGTTCAGAACAAAAAGAGGCCAGACAATGGATTCCCCAGAAAATATGGCTATTTAAAGGTGAAGAGAGGCAGAGAAAGCAACGGAGTTGAAGAAAAAAATGCCAGAAAAATTTGCATGCAATTTTGTTAAGTCCTTCCAAATTCATAAAGAGCTGAGTAGTCTCCTGTTATTAAAAGAAGACTAAATCCCATAAATGTTTAGTGTAAAAGTGTATTGAGAAGAAAAACTAGAAGGAGGTGACTTTGATGTTCTTTGCTTCCCCTTGTGTTCTTAGTGGCAAAGCAAAGGCAGTTCTCAATGGATAACAAAATGATCTACTCTGTGGTGTGCAGTAGTTTTGCTGGGCTGATCACTGGAGAAAGAACTGAAATATAAAAATAAACAATGGGCTTGCCTCAAAGGAGGATGACTGTTAGGGAGAAGGAAAATGTGGCTTTTTATTCTTTGATTCTAGGCTTCCAACGTATCTTTGCTTTAATCACTTTTCTGAAGATTTTGCTGTTAGAATTATAGATTTTTACGAGATAGAGATAGCAGTTCCTCTTCAAAGTATCTACTGAAGAGAAATCAAAAGATATGTCTCTACAGAAGCTTGCAACATGAATGCTCATAGCAGCATTATTCACAATAGCCCCCCAAATAGAAAAACATCCGAACCTCCATTAGCTAGTGAAAGGATAAGCAAAAGGTGACATGTCCGTACAATATAGTGCTATTTGGGAATCAATGGAAACAAGCTGTTTGATATATGCTGTACCGTACACAGATGTCATAAATTATGTTAAAAGAAAGATGCCAGACAAACATTATATATTATATGATTTCACTTATAGTACATAAAATTTCTACAAAAGGCAGAAATCAAAGTGGTGGTTGCCAGAGGCTGGGGATGGGAGCATGGATTTACTGCAAATGGGCGGAGGGAACCTTTTGGGTTGATGAAAATGTTCCAAAACTCTGTAAATCTGCTACAAAAATCAACGACCTTTACACTTATAATGGGTGGATGATATAGTATGTAAATTCTACCTCTATAAAGCTTTATGTACCATAAAAATCATAGACTCATGATTTTGCTGAGATCATTTATCCAACGCTTAGTTTGTTTTAGTTTCTTCTAGTTTTTTCCCCCTCTTACTATTTCTAGTTATCCCTCTTACTTCATTGACAAGTTTCTACACACGGTGACTTTTATTTAACCCGTCTAGGAGACAGAATGAATCATAGACACTTATAGACAAGTTGAATGTTATTATAGCATGTAGTCATCTTTCCAAATGACTAAATAGATTTGTTTTTATTTTAATCTTCAGTACTACCTACAAGATATTTGAAATAAAAAAATATCAGTTTTGAAGATTGAGGCAGAACTTATTTGGGATAGAGAAGGTTTATGCTTCCTGTTGATTTTCTTACTTCTTTCTGTGGTGCAAATCCCAAAATTGCTGACTCACTGGGTAACTTTAAGAATTCTTGCAGTTTGAATATGATTCTCTCTGATTTTTCTTTATGGAAAAGTAAATTGCTTTTATTTTTGAAATGCAATTTTTATGTGAATATTACAAGTATAAATTGTCAAAGAGAAAGTCCTTGAAAATCATATCTATTATCCCATTCTCTCATTTTTATCTATGAGTTTCACAGCTTATGAATGTTGGCGATCGAAACAGAGTCCCAGTGTTACTTTAAAATTTCTAAGTGGTTTATGATATTCTTCAAAGATTTCATTCTAGTTACCTAATATTCACCTCCTTTGAGTTCTTCTCTGTGAATCAGAACTGTTTATCCAAATTCAACTAGAAGTCATTATATATGCTGTCTCAAAGTGGCTAAAAATTTAAGATGACATGCTCACTTGGCTTTCAAATGACAACGCCACTATTATGTGTTAGTTTTGTGACCTTTTACATGTAATTTAGCTTCTTGAAGCCTTAGTTTGTTTATTTATAAAATTAAGATTACAATAGTATCCATTTCATTGGTTGGTGGTAAATATCAAGTGAGATAACTCATTAAGGTTCTTTGTGCAAGGTTTCAACAATTATAAGTACTCAATGAATATTTCTCCTTTTTTTCTTCTTTGTTTCCTATATCAGTGAATGTTATCACATTGTACCAAATTACTCAAGTGACAGCCTCCTTTCTGTCATTCTTTACCTCCTAATTAGCATCAAATCCTGCTGTAAAAAGAGAGAGAGATTAGAAAAGAGAGAGGTAAAATCAAAGGCAAAGAAGGAAAAATCAAGAGTTGGTGCTTTGGAATGTAAGTCTCCAGAGTCTGATTGAATGGCTATTATTAAGGGGACTATGGAGTGTTGCTGGATGTTATGAACTGCACCCCTTTTTAACATTATGAGACAGAAGTAAATATTGAAATTCTTTAATTTATTAAAATAGCCATATTGTCTCACTTCTGAGCCCCGTAAGTTTAGAACTTCATGAGGGTTAAAGTTGTATACATTTTAATTTAAAATTAGGTACAAAAGGACTGCCATATTTTTATAGGCATGTGCTAGAAATGGGTAGAAGATAGCTTTCAATTCTTCCATACTTGGTTTAATAATTCAAGAAGTTTTTATTACCGAAAGCATTTGATTGCCAAACTAATATAAAAAATTAAGTACCCTTACCACCCAAGAGTAGACCACTTTACCACTTTAAGGTGAAAGATGACATATTGTGAGTTAAAATTACTTGTTTTAAAATATTAAAAATTTTGGAATATCTATTCCTAGTCTTTTTACACATGGATGTGTTTGTACACAGGTACACACTCTAAATTAAGATCATAGTAGTCACACTATAGTGTCACCTGCCCTGTTCATTTAACAAAAAATATGAGCATTTTGACATACCATTAAATCATTTCCAAAATATTATTTTGCATGGACGCATATGGATGAGTTTAAACCAAGTTTTTAGGTCCACTACTTCATGTTTTCTCTCAAACCATCAAAAATTTGAATTGAGACAACATGGTTCAAGCATGGGTTTTTAAAAATTAAAATTTTTCCTATCTTTCTGTCTTCTCAGACATTTTGTACATTATGTCTAATTTTTTTGTGATGTGAACTACAATTTATTTGATTATAAGAAAAAGATAATTAATTTGGTATAAGTTATAGGGTAAAAAAAAAAAGCCCACGTGACTCACAAGAAAATTTGAATTGTAGATTCTTCAAAAAGACATTTAGTTTTATTTATAATATCCACACGTAAGTAAAATTAGAATAATACAAATGTAGTTATAATTGTTAAAGGACCTAGCGACAGAAGAGTAAAGGGTAATATGGACTAAATTCTGGCAAAAGATGGTGGGAGTGGTGAGAGCACATCTTGATTACCATGTCCAGCTTGGGTAGCGTCAGTGGGTTGAGCCTGGGCCCGTGTTGCCTGTGCTGTCTTCACCGGAGTAAGTCTGTGCGGTGATATTGGGTGTTATTCCTGGTTCTGCAGCCATCTTAGAGAGCCTCTGCATAGGTCCTTTTAAAAAAATCCTTCAAAATTTTTTTTCTTAGTAGATTTTTGCTGCTTGCAGTCATGAACACTAACTGATAGCATTGTAGAACCCTTTCATCAAATTAAAGCTTGCCGAGAATACGAAGTGTATAAAACCAACAGGCATTTAAAAAAAAAATGAGGGTAATCAAGGCCAGGCAAGCCGATTTTAGGGGAAGGAGCTACAATGGTCTGGAATAATGGAAGCTGGCCAGGTCATTGGGCTATTATCACTTTGACCCCGAGTCACTGAGGCAGCTGTTACCTCATGCAAGTGTTAGAAATATATTAATTTTGCCTACTTTTTTAGTTTGCCCAGGGAGGGCCTGGCAGCCAGTTATATAGACTTCAGTAGGGTCGTCTGTAGGCTTCACACATGGCCCACCTATTTGTGGAAGGCGCAGTGGGTGGGGGTGGTGAGGCATGGTTGGGAGCCGATGCTGCAGTTTGTTGTAGTTAGTGGGCCCAACTGGGTCATACAAATAGAAAACACATTCTCACACGTTTAAAGATGGAGACATGGTCTGGGCTACAGAATGTAAGAGCACAATTCAGGTGCCAGGCCGGCCTCTGTAGACCAGGCCTTCTACACAACAGATTACTCAATAATTACAATGTGTAATTGGTTGCACTCTCCCCCACGGAGAGCGGGGATCTCTTTTGTGCCAAACTGTCCAGAAGGGCTCACCCACAGTCATGACAGGTGTTTTTATTTCACTTGCAGACTTCTTTGAAAAACCCTTGGCATGAATAATTTCTTGGCGTGTAAGCTTAACCTGAAGGGAGTTCCAAGTTGCAGAAAGCCTTTTCTTTGGCTAATAAAATTCTTCTACCTCTTTCATGATCAACCTCCCCGCTCTGTTTCCAGGAATTTCTTGTTTTGAGAGATCTCAGACTGGCTCACAGCTACGTTTGCACACTGCACACTTGGTTCTGCACCTTTGAAGATTTTAACTGATACCATATATTCTCTCTCCCTACTTCCACACTGAGCATGTGCCTTCCTCAGACTCCGGTTCCTTCTTGCCCTTGGTGAGCCCACAGCTACATTTCTGTGGGATACAGAAATTAATAGGATTTGCTTAGCACCTTGGCTTGGGGGCATTCATTGTGGAGCGTTTTTTAATGAGTCTTGCTCATCCATTTGCCCTCTGTTCCTTTTCTGACAAGGTACTTTCTTTGCTTCCTGCTTCCTCCTTTCTTTGCCCTCTTCATAATGACCACTCTTCAAGGTGGTGGGAGGGAATGATATTCGCCTTGTTTTCCTTTGTCCATGATGGTGTTTGCAGCTTCATTGAATAAAAGCAGAAAACACACCAAAAACCCAATAAAACAAACAAACAAACAAAAAACACACAAAACACTAGGTTTAAAAAAAATTTATGTGAAAATTTTATCATTTCACAATTGTTTCTGTTATTTAAAAAAATCAAATGATTGAGTGATCAACAATATAAAACTGATTAATCTAATTGATGGCAGAATATCACGCAGTTTAAAAAATAACTATGTCTTTTTTTAACATTCAATATTGTTTTGTATTAGTTTCAAGTGTACAGCATAGTGGTTAGACAATCCTATTTTGCAAAATATTCCCTCCACATTTTAAGTACCCACCTGGCACCATTCATAGTTATTATAATATTTTTATTATATTTCCCATGCTGTACTTTACATCCCCATGACTATTTTGTAACGTTTTTTTACCCATCTCCCATCCCCACTCCCCTCTGGCAAGTTTCAGTCTCTGTATCTATGAGTCCATTTCAATTTTGTTTGTTTATTTTGTTCTTTAGATTCTACATGTAAGTGAAGTTATACGGTATTTATATTTCTCATTCTGACTGGTTCATTTAACATAATACCCTCTAGGTTCATCCATGCTGTTGCAAATGGTAATATTTTATTTTTCTGACCTAATAATATTCCATTGTCTATATGTACCACCCCTTTTTTTATTCACTTGTCTATTGTTGGGCACTGGGTTGCTTCCATATCTTGGCTACTGTAAATAACATTGCAATGAACATAAAGTTGTATATATTTTGAGTTAGTGTTTTAGGTTACTTTGGATACATATCCAGAAGTGGAATTACTGGATCATAGGGCAGTCCCACTTTTAATTTTGGGGGAACTTTCAATACTATTTATCATAGTGGCTGTACCAATCTGCATTCCTACCAACAGTGCATAAGGGTTCCCTTTTCTCCAGATCTCCTCCAGCAGTTGTTGTTTGTAAATTTATGGATGATAACTATTCTGACAGGTGTAAGGTGGTATCTCATTGTGGTTTTAATTTGCATTTCCCTTGTGATTAGTGATATCGAGCATATTTTCATATATGTTGGCCTTCTTTATCTCCTCTTTGGACAAGTGTCTACTCAGGTCCTCTGCCCATTTTTTAAATTGTATTTTTTTTTGGTGTTGAATTGTATGTATTCTTTTTTAAAAATATATTTTTATTGGTTTCAGAAAGGAAAGGGCAGGGAGAGAGAGATAGAAATATCAATGATGAGAGAGAATCATTGATCAGCTGTCCCCTGCATGCCCCCTACTGGGGATTGAGCTGGCATCCAAGGTACATGCCCTTGACCAGAATAGAACCTGGGACCCTT
Source organism: Myotis davidii (assembly GCF_000327345.1). Lineage (NCBI taxonomy): Eukaryota > Metazoa > Chordata > Mammalia > Chiroptera > Vespertilionidae > Myotis > Myotis davidii. Next base: position 2,605,758 of record NW_006296625.1, on the reverse strand, counting down.
CAGTCCACAGGTTGATGCTCTATCTGTCCACTGAGCCAAACCAGCTAGGGCTATATGTATTCTTTGTAAATTTTTAATATTACCCCCCTATTGGATATTTCATTAGCAAATATTTTTCTACCATTCAGTAGGTTGTCTTTTTGTTTTGTTGATGGTTTCCTTTGCTATGCAAAACTTTTTAGTTTGATGTAGTTCCATTTGTTTATTTTTTTTTGTTTCCTGGCCCAAGGAAAAAATATCAGAAAAAATATTGTTAAGAGAGATGTCAGAGATTTTACTGCCTATGTTTTCTTCTAGGAGATTTATGGTTTTGAGTCTTACATTTGTCTTTAATCCAGTTTGAGTTAATTTCTATATATGGTGTAAGAAGGTGGTCTAGTTTCATTTTTTTTGGATGTATCTGTCCAATTTTCCCAATACCATTTATTGAATACTATCTTTACCCATTGTATGTTATTGCCTCCTGTGTCGTATAGGTATGGATTTATTTCTGTGCTCTCTATTCTGTTCCATTGATCTATGGTCTGTTTTTGTGCCAGTACCATGTTGTTTTCATTACTATAGCTTTGTAGCATAGTTTGAAATCAGGTATTGTGATACCTCTAACTTTGTAATTCTTTCTAAAATTGCTGCTGCTATATGGGGTCTTTTGTGGTTCCATATATATTTTTAGATTATTTGTTTTTATCTGTAAAAATGCCATTGATATTATGGTAGAAATTGTGTTGAATCTATAGATTGCTTTAGCTATTATGGTCATTTTAATGATGTTAAGTCTTCCTATTCACGACCATGGTATATGCTTCCATTTATTTGCATCTTCTTCCATTTTTTTTTCTTCAGTGTCTTATAATTTTCTGAGTACAGGTCTTTCACCTTCTTGGTTAAATTTATTCCTAGGTATTTTTTTATGCAATTGTAAATGAGATTGTTTTCTTAGTTTCCCTTTCTGATAGTTAATTATTGGTGCAAAAAATGCAACCAGTTTCTGAATATTTATTTTATATCCTGCTAGTTTATTGAACTTATTTATGAGTTTTAATAGTTGTGTGTGTGTGTGTGTGTGTGTGTGTGTGTGTGTGTAATCTTTAGGGTTTTTTATATACAGTACCATGTCAATTGCAAGTAATAAGTCTTACTTCTTTCTTTCTAATTTGTCTGATTGCTGTGGTTAGGACTTCCAGTACTATGTTGAATAAAAGTGGTGAAAGTGTACATACCTATCTTGTTTCTGATCTTTAGGAAAACACTTTTAGTTTTTCCCTGTTGAGTATCATGTTAGATGTGGGTTTGTCATATATGGCCTTTATGTTGAGATGTGCTCCTCCTACTCCCACTTTGCTGAGAGTTTTTTGTTTGTTTGTTTGTTTGTTTGTTTTTTATCATAAATGGGTATTGGACTTTATCAAATGCTTTTTTTGCATCATTGATATGATCATGTTGTTTTTATCCTTTATTTTGTGTATATGGTGTATCATGTTTATTGATTTGTAGATATTGTACTGACTTTGCATCCCAGGAACAAATACCACTTGATCATGATATATAATCTCTTTAATAAATTGCTGGATCCTGTTTGCTAATATTTTGTTAAAGATTTTAGTATCTATGTTCACCAGCGATATAGGCCTATAATTTTCTTTCTTTGTAGTATCTTTATCTGGTTTTGGAATTAGGGTAATGCTAGCCTCATAAAATGAGCTTGGGAGTCTTCTCTCCTCTTGAATTTTTTGGAATAATTTGAGAAGGGTAGGGGTAGCTCTTCTTTGAATGTTTTATAAAATTCACCTGTGAAGTTATCTGGTCCAGGACTTCTGTTTGTTGGGGCATTTTGATTAATACTTCAATTTTGTTCATTGTAATCAGTCTGTTCTGATTTTGCTTCTTCTTGATTTAGTTTTTCAATATTGTATGTTTCTAGGAAATTATCCATGTCTTCCAGATTGTCCAGTTTGTTGGCAGATAGTTGTTTGTAATATTTTCTTATAATCCTTTATATTTCTGTGGTGTCAGTTGTTACTTCTCCTTTTTCATTTCTGATTTTACTTATTTGGGTCCTCTTTTTTATTTTTTTTTTGACGATCTGTTTACAAGTTTATCAATCTTGTTTATCTTTTCAAAGACTCAGCTCTTGGCCTCATTGATCTTTTCTATTGTTTTTAGAGTCTATTTTTATTTATTTCTGCTTTGATATTTTTTATTTTCTTCCTTCTACTCACTTTGCATTTTGTTTGTTGTTTTTTTTTTTCTAGTTTCTAGTGTAAGGTTAGATTGTTTATTTGAGATTTTTCTTGTCTTGAGGTAGGCCTGTATTGCTATGCATTTCCCTCATAGGACTAGCTTTTCTGTGTCCCATAGATTTTGGTTGTCTCACTGTATCTTTCGATTTTTTTCCTTGATCTTGTTGTTAACCCATTCATTGTTTAGTAACGTGTTTTTTTTTTAGCTTCCATGTGCTTGCGTGTTTTTCAGCATTTTTCTTGCAATTAATTTCTAGTTTCTTATCATTATGGTCAGAGAAGATATGATTTCCATCTTCTTAAATTTATTGAGACTTGTTTTATGCACTAACATGTGATCCATCTTGGAAAATATTCTATGTGCACTTGAAGAGAATGTATATTCTGCTGCTTTAGGGTAAAATGCTCTGAAAATATAGTGAAATCTGTTGGATCCAGTGTGTCATTTTAGGTCTCTGTTTCCTTGTTAATGTTTTATCTGGAAGATCTATTCATTGATGTCAATGGGATGTTAAATTCCCCTACTATGACTGTATTTCTGTCAATCTCTTCCTTTATGTCCATCAATATTTGCTTTGTATATTTAGATGCTGCTATTTTGGGTACAGAAATATTTACAAGGGTTATATCCTCTTGTTGGATTGATTCCTTTATCATTATTTAATACAAATAAAAATTATTTATAAAAATATTTATTACCATAAGCAGCATAACTTGTGTCCAATGGAAGTTCACTGTTAGGGCATGAAATGTCTTGGGTTGGAGGGGACATTTTGAGGGTCATCTTATACCTCAAGGGAGACTCTCACCTACTTCATCCCATAGACTCTGCCAATGGGAAGTTTATTACCTCCTCTCTTGTATCTTAATGGTGTCTCTTAAGAAATTCTGCCTTCTGGTTAAGCACACTTATAGATGATATGAACTGACAAGGTGTCAAATTTTTCCTCTTCATTTCAGCGGATGGGTGGACACTGAAATGGACTGGAAATTCCAGATTCAACATCCAAGTCAAATTTCAGAGGTTGGGTTGTTGAAAACTTTTCATGCCTACTTTGAGCAAACTCTGTCCTTAATATCAAGCTGGCCTCAGAACTGGCCAAACTACTAAGGTTTTGATGCTGGGTGCTAAGACATGGGATTTAACTTGTGTAATTTGGCCTCAGTATATATTCCTAAAGCTGGTCTAGAATGTGAGTAATTCTTGGGGATGGACAAATACCTTCCTTTCTTAAAAATTACTTTGGTATTAGATTACCATGAAAATCCCCTTTCCCCTCTGTATCAAGGGAAAGAAGAATAATGACAACAATTCCCTTTTAATAGCTATTGAGATGCAGAGTGGGTGAAATAAAACTGAGACTATAACTAACACGTAACTCTTATTGTCCATGAGCACAAGAGCCATTGCAGGGCCAAATGTAGGTAAATTCTGAGAAGATAGTAAATGGATTTTTATTTTTTAAAATCTCCATATCTGTGTCCTATCTTATCTTAATTAGTATTCTCTAATACTAATTTCCATACTCTGCATGTACCCAGCATTCTTATACATTCTCCCTTTTAAGTATTTGCACGCAGGAGGAGATGAAAAATTCATTCATGTTAGGACTACCAGGATTATTCATGCCAAGGCTTGCTGAATAAAATAAAATGTGAAACCTTTTGTGGAATTTCAACCAATTGGTATGTGAGATAGAGTCCTATGTAGTGGACTATACACCATAAACATTAACCAATATAGGAACTTGGACCATAATTTATGACTGGAATTAATTATATTGAGTAGTTATTACGTGATTGACAGAGCAAAACATTTGAAATAAAGGTTGTTCTGGAAAAATCAAGACAACAGATCAATCATCACACACTGGAGAGATCACCTATCATATCTTCATAAATTCTTCTTTTACTATATTAATACTTTATTAGTTCTGAGTCTAAATTCTGACCTTCTCTGTTTTTTTTCTTTAATTGGCTTTTAGTTAAGAGTGAATTTAGACTACTGATATCAACTCTAGGAATTGGTCAAGCATGAGTTACATTGATGGGAAAGCGAGCACATTGTTAAAAATTCTTAGAAGTCACTTTTATTTCAGTAATAGTCATAGGACTTGTGTAAGCAGACTTCAGGATATAGTTACTGAATTTATTTGAAAATCATTTCCAAAAAACACAATAAAACACCAGTTCTCCGTAATTTTTTTTATGGGCTGCCTTCTAACATAGAGGTGCATAAGAAGGAAGAAGAGTGAAGTCAGTATTCACTTCTAGCCTGGAGCAATTACAAGTTTTCTCAAGTATTTATATAAGTGACCATTATCGAGACTATTCTAGAGGAAATGTGATAAAATAAGTCTGTTGGAAATGTGGTCTTGTCAAAACAAAATTTGAGACAAGAATCCTTTTCCTAGTTTAAATAGTAGGGATTATTTTTTGATACCTTCTGTTCTTTAACATTTAAACCCACTTTTTATTATGCAATACCATTTTCTTTTCAAGAAGAAATATCTATATCTACCAAAATGGTAGACATATAAAGGCTATTCTTTTATAGGACTACTCTAATACTAGTATATTGTCTTTGAGAGTAAGGAAGGCAAATCTTCAATGCCTTTCACAATAGTTGTTTCAGGCTAGATACTCCATAAATATTGGTTTAATGAAGAGAAGAAAAAACCAAATGAATGGCCAATTTGAATAATAGACACAGACATTTTGCTTTGAAAAGGAGCAGAAAATTATGGTTGAAAATGACATCTGCCTGAAAGCCCTTTACAGAAATATCTTCCAATGTCTTCTAAAATGGTTCAAAAAATAAAAATGTAGTAAAAAAAATGCATCCAAATATAAATCTTATGAACAATCTACTGCAGATTCTTGGAGAATTCCCAAGACAATATAAATTGCCAATGTCTGGACTGATAAGAACACTCTATGAATCTAACCTAGCTGTATTTTGCCTAATGTAACAAAACAAACCCCACTTACCTGAAATAATGGAGGACATCACCCTTTCTTACTAGTCTCAGATGTAGACGCAGGTGGAAAACCAGCTAGAAAATCAGGCTAGTGATTCTTAGACTCAGGCTTTGGGGGGAACATGAATCCATTCTACTCCCATTTGTTCTCCATATTAAAAAACAACAACAAGCTCATTAAGATGACAAGTCTCCCCAGAAGATGTCAACTCTCCAGAAGACTACCAGCAAACCTGCTAATCAGTTAGGTCCTATTGATTAGGCCTAATACAATAAAAGAGAACACTACCTTTATTGTCTTACAAAGAACCTCAGAGGAAAGAGGTCAGGGAAGGATATTTATAGGGTGTTAGTGTCTGGGCTCAAGTGGATTAAAGCTGGTCTTTCAAGGAGGAGAACATATTAGGATTGAGCAAAGTTCATGACATAATAATAATTTAGGACTGTGAATGCAATGGAGAGTCTTGAGTGAGTCTTAAGCAAGCTGTTTGGCTAGATTTCAGTTTGCCATAATTTACTGAAAGAAGCAGTGAAATTGTTTATTGATTTACATCCCTATATTTCTCTAATAATGTTCTGGAGTAAATAGTTAAGTCATGTTGATACAGGTGGCCTGATTTCTCCATCCTGGGAGTTAAGTTCCGTGGATGCCAGTGGTCTCAGATCTCACAGGTTAGGAAGCAGGGAGAGAAGGGTAAGTGATCACTGCATCCTGGGACATTTAAAACCAAGGCGAAGAGGGTAGAAATAGGAAAAAACCTAGTTTTAGCATCTATGCAATGTATTATACATGTGCACAGTCTAGTAAGAATATAAGACATCTAGGGAGTGGGATCAGAAGACCATCACATGTAGGTTTAGTTGTGCTACATGAAGGCCTCAAATACACTGGGAGTTGTATTAGAAACTGCACATGGTAACCTGCTCCTCACAGTGAGTCTCAGATGGAATTTTGACTAGAATCCAACTGAAGAAGAAACAGGGCCAAGGAGCTGCTATTTCCCTAGTCTTTTGGAAACACCGGGTCTTTATAGGGATCTCCTTTCTGGAGGAGAAGAACGCAGAACAAAACTCACATAGGGCCAATAGAAATACATGAGGAGAGTGGAGGAAGAACACCATTTGGAGCATACCGCTCAAAATGATTTACCTTGGAAGTCAGAGAAACATTTTATATGCTCTTTGGCATCCTCGGTAGGGTACACAATGACCTGACCACTATGAAAAAGGAGCAGAAAATTATAGTTTTTGAGTTCAGATAAAAGGGAAAAAGCATAAGTAAAGAGACAAGAAGTTAAGATAAAGGGGAAAGGAGAAGAAAACTAAGATTAATAGTCTAATAACAATTTTTTTACAAGTTGAACTTGTTGGAGAATAAACAAAGTTTTGAGTTACAGGATATGAGGCTTTAGAAGCAATTTTTGTTTTAAATATGTCAGAGCAGAGATAAAGCGCTGCTGTTTCAAACACCGCAACTACCATGAGAGTGTACAATGGAACTGGTGGAAGCGAGGGTATAACTTTGGGGAGGAAAATTAAAGATTAAAAATTACATTTTTGTCATCAGTTTTTGAATTACCATAATCACATAAAGACCACATTTTATGATTCTTTATATTCATAAAAGCATTGAAAAATTTAAAAACCATGTTTTATATTAAATAAAGAATTTAATAGCAATAGGATTATTATTTCTTTACACATAGTAGTGGAAAACACAACAGAAAACAGTATCAGCAACACTGGAGTATAATTAGAAAATAGTCCTCAGATTAGCTCTCTGGGTCGTAAGTATTCTGTAGCCTCTAGCTTCTCTCACCAGCAAAGTGAAGGTTTGTACAACATAGTAGGTGAGTGACTTCACAGTTCTTTAAAAATTAAAGCTGATTCTGTTTGAAAAATGAGACTCATATTTTTGGTTTCATGCCTTTTCTTTCTCAAAATGAGAGCTCTATAGCCTCCAATGTAGATAAATGTAAGAAGTCCTGCCATATATTTCAGCAAAGTAATTGAGATAGAAAGAACTAATTAACATAAAGTTAAATTATTATAATTTCATAAACATAATTACAAAATTTAAGAGAAAGTTTCTGGATAAGAAATGAGTGTGCCTTGTAGAATCTCCCTGCTCTAATTCATAATGAAATAAACAACAACAAGCAAGCAAAAACTAGAGAAAAAAAATCCACAGCAGCAATCAAAACCAGAAAGGAACAAAACTCAGTCTTCAAAGAATTACAGTTAAAGAAAGAAACATGACTCCGGAATGGCAGGACTTCCAAACCCACAACACTCCCCAGGAGCCATACCAATGAATCCACAAAATCCTAAGAATTCTGTCTAATATTCTGCAGTTGGGAGGAAAGCAAACTGAGTGGGTCAGCTTAAAGTTTTAATTGTTAAGCCTTTAAATGGAAATAGCAACCCAATTTTACTATGTTATATTTTACTGCAGGTTTCTTTTCTTTGTGGCCATTTATTATCTAGAAAATAGTTTTATTTTGGTATACCCTCTAATATAAACCGCTAGCATGTACAGATTGTTAATTATTACCTAACTAGAGGCCTGGTGCACAAAAATTTGTGCACTCGGGGGGGAGGAGGGGGTCCCTCAGCCCGGCCTGTGCCCTCTAGCAGTCTGGGACCCCTCGGGAGATAACGACCTACTGGCTTAGGCCTGCTCCCTGTGGCAGAGGGCAGGGCCCAATCGCTAGGTGCAGCCCCTGGTTGGGCTCAGAGTGGGGAAAAAAGAATCCTTGTGCACAGTTGATGGCAGTATAAATTGGTGCAGCACTATAGAAACAATACACAGGTTCCTCAAAAAATTAAAAATACAACTACTGTATGAACCAGCAATCCTACTTCTGGGTATTTATTTGAAGAAAATGGAAACATTAACTCTAAGAGATATCTGCACTCCCAAGTGCATAGAAGCATTATTTATAACTAGAGGCCTGGTGCATGAAAATTTGTGCATTGGTGCCGGGGGGTGGGGGGATCCCTCAGCCTAACCTGTGCCCTCTCACAGTCCGGGAGTCCTCAGGGGATGTCCTACTGACGGCTTAAGCCACAGTCTGGCCTCCCTCTGCAGGAGGCAACTGGGCCAGCTGATTAGGAGATGGTGCCGCTCCCATCACCCTCCACTGCTGGTCACTGCCCCCTCCATCACTGTTTCCTCCCTCTGCCCACTGGCATATGCCTTGGCTGGTCTGGTGCTGCCTGCTCACTGGCCCTGCCCTCTCCCCTCCCCCCATCATTCCGCCATTTGTTCGATTTTTATATTGCGCTTTTATTATATAGTATAGCCAAGATTTAGAACCAACCTGTGTCCATTAATGGGTGAATGGATAAAGAAGTTGTGAGATCTATCTGTCATCTATTATCTATCTATCTATCATCTATCCAATGGAATATTATTCAGCCTTTTAAAAATGAGGGAATGTTACCATCTTTACAAAATTATTCAGCCTTTTAAAAATGAGGGAATGTTACCATCTTTACAAAATGAATGGTCCTTAAAGGAATTATGCTAAGGGAAATAAGTCAAACAGAGAAAGACAAATACTGTATGATCTCACTTATATAGAGAATCTAAACAGACAATAACCCCAAACCAAAAACAAACAAAAACAAACAACAAACAAAAAAATCAAGCAACAAAAAAAACCTCCTTCAAACTTGTAGAGGAAGATATCAGCCTTATGGTTACCAGAGGTTAAGGGAATAGGAAGGAGGAATTGGAAGAAAGTGGTCAAAAGGTACAAACTGCCAGTTATAAAATAAATAAATACTAAGGATGTAATGTACAACATGATGATTGGAGCTGACACGACTGTGTACTATATAGGAAAGTTATTAAGAGAGTAAATTATAAGAGTTCTTACCCTAAAAAAGAATTTTTTTCTTTTTATTGTATTTATATGAGAAAATGAATGTTAGCTGTGCCTATTGTGGTAATTATTCTACAGTATAAGTTAATCAAACCATCATGCTGTATGCCTTAAACTTATACAGTGATCTATGTCAATCATTTCTCAATAAAAGTGAAAAAATAAAATAATTATTCCATGGTTAAATAAGTTTGGATTAAACAGTGTGAAAAAGGTTCATTTTTTTTCAGAGTGATACACAGATTTTAATATACTAATGTGATTGAGAAATTCCAAACAGGGGTATTTTATAAGGACAGCCTGGAAACTGAACTAAAGGGCTATGCTGGCTTCTTTATAAAAAATATTTCAATGCAGTCAAACGTCTTATCCTCAGGTTTAGCAGGAAGATTGTAACCTATGAAATCTGGCCACAATATGCCAGTCACATTACATCAGAATAGCAAATGAAAAGTCACTCTGTGACTGTGCTAAAGAAAAGTTGTAAGGAGGCATGCATTATTACTTTTAGTGCACATTTTTTGTGGTTTGGTATCCCACTATTCCTTTCCTTTTGCAGTAGAACCTGAAATTCCTTGTGGGGAATAACTATCATATGTGGCTCAATGTCAATGGTCCCCAGTTTTCCCCTTTTACTATAATAGCCAAAGGGGGTCCGATCCTTCTATTTGCCCTGAGTATATTCAGTATGTGGGCATGAGACCCACACTATGCCAATTGGGCACTTATGCCCAGGACTTTAGAAGAGGTGGGGGACAGCTACAGTTCAGATTACCTCAGGTACTAGTTTACTCTCCAGAGCTTCTAAAGAATTTATGGCTTAACAAGCACCATTTATTAGGCTTTCTTTAAGTGGAAGCTTGTTTTTGTTTTCAGTTCTAACTCTAATATTTTCTTTGTCAAGAACCAATTTTCCCTATTTTCCCTCCCAGATGTTTAGTGTTGTTGTTTTTTTATAGTAACCTTGAAAGACTCTGACATAACACTTTGATTAAACTTGAGTCACATTTGAAATAGTAGAATTCTTCACAATTACTTTTTTGAGATGAGGGGCTGGATTTTTATTGATGTCAGGAATGCAATTGGGAAAGTTGAGTGATTCCCAGGGGCACTTGTGGTCCCTCTCTTGTCAGTCCCCAGCTTGAAATCAGAGACAACATAATCAATGATTGAAAGAGGACACTCGAGGATGTGTAAAAAGAGAATATTAAAACACTAAACGTCTTGCCAGAACTGTATTTAGTGCAGCAAACATTTGTCCAGCACTTATACTGTGTGCTAGAAGGATTTTTAAAAATAATCTAGCTGACTCGTTTAATTTCCAGGTAAGAAATTACACCGCAAGAGATGAAATGTTCTCTGTAAATTCGCAAAGCTGGTTAGTGAAGAGCCAGGACTGAAACTCAGACAGCCTGATGCCTGATTCGGGGCGGCTTCCTCTGTTCCCACTGGGCTCTCCATAGAAGGGCTGCTCTGAAGAGGGTGCTGTCCTCGGTGTGCAGTGAAAGCAATGGGGAAGCAGTGACCTGACGGATGAGAAGGACTTGCCGGTGCGGGCTAGCATACCTTCCTCTCAACTATTAAATCTCTTCTTTGGGAGGCTTATGAATCAATATTGCGGTCCATCTCTGGGAATCTGTCTAGTAGCAGGTTATCTGGTTAGATTGGATCCAAATTTGAAAACAAGAGCATTGACCTTGGCTCAGGAGTGCATACCCTGTTCTCTGGCTTTAGGGTTCTCCCTGAATCTATTTGTAAAAGAAGCACTTAAGCCAAAAATGCAGGAGGATGCTTTGCGGGCAAAACCCATTTGGCCAGACTGCCTGAGTTCAAATTCAGATGTTGTCACTTACTGGTTAATGTAGCGATGAGCATATTGCTTAACTCCTTGTGCCTCAGTGTCTGTTGTAAAATGAGGATAGTGAAAATGTCCAGTTTGTTTGATTTTTCTGAGGATTAATGAGTAATAACTACTAAACTGTTAGTATATTGTAAGTGTTGGCACTTACTAATACTTGATGCTGCTAAAATCTCTTCAAGCTGAAAAATATTTATAATTCAGTGCTATACAAACATGTTAGAAGTATTGGCTACAATCTAAAAAAAAAGCAGAAAATTACACATGCAAAGTGGGACTGTCAATTTAGTTGTATTTAAGTCATCTTTCCTGGGTAAGTGTCCATTACGTAGCTGGCATGGCTGTAAACAGATTAGGTGACTTTTTGCCTCGAGTTGGGAAGAACAACTTAAGTAACATTTTCTTTTGATTAATGATGCTCCATGTTTGCCTTTATTTTCACTGTTAAAAAGATACATGGAAGGACAGCAATATGAAAAATTAGATCTGTGTTCTCAAATACAAACAGAAATACCAAGAACATGTTAAAGTGAAGGGAGAGATTAATAACTTCTAGGGGAATCTGGGAAGGCTTCTTCTGATAGGTTGTCTTTCTTACACAAATTACTTTCCCTTCCCACGGAAAAAATGAGACAGATGCAGCCGTCTGACGCAGATTGGGTTTTCAGAACATGTAAGTTGTCTTGGATAGAATGACGTAAACATAAATCCTGCCTGAATTCCATTCCCTAATCTGGATTAGAAGTCAGTCACTGTTGAATAGCATGATCTCCTGAATTCTGTGTTAGCTGGTCTCTGCTGGCTGAGCTGGCACATTCAACCATGTGGATGAAAATTAGTTATTATACCTACGGATTGTGCCAGGGATGTGGAGTGGTTACTGGGATTGCCACTGACAGTTCTTTCTTGGGTAACAATGGGCTCCTGATTTATTAGGCTTTCTTTGAGTGGAAGCTTATTTTTGTTTGCAATGTTAGTTCTAATAATTTCTATGTCCAGACCAATTGTCCCTCCCAGATGTTTAGATTGTTTTTTTTAAGTAACCTTGAAAGACTCCGACATAACACTTTGACTAAGCTTGAGTCACGAGACTGTGGTGCCACCCTACTCTAAGATTTTCTTGCCCCTGAGGCTGTTGGCAGCACTCTTTCTGATATGAATACCATTTGTTTGTAATTTGCCTACGCTTTTAATAAAACGTTTTTGTTGGAATCAGCATTGCTCCTTCCAAGTTGCTGCTTGCCCAATAAGTCAGGGCCCATAAGTGCCACCATCTGAGCAAACCTCTTGCAAAATTTCTGCCTCTGGTTTTGTTCACAGATGTTGATGAAGAGATGTTCTCCCTAAAACCTCAGGTTATTCAGGCTCAGCTGCATTTTTACCCAAGTTGAAGCTTGTTTTGGAAAAAAATTTTATAGGTACTTTCAGCAAATACTGGGAAAAAATGTTTATGTAAATAAAAATGGTGAGATGGTTTTATTTAAAAGAAATCAGACACATTTTTTCTTGAATAATATCTCTACTTTCTTACTGTCTTTTAAAAAAATAAATATATTTTTATTGATTTTAGAGAGGAGGGGAGAGAGAGAAACATCAGTGATGAGAGAGAATCATTAATTGGCTGCTTCCTTCATGCCCCCACTGGAGATCGAGCCCACAACCTGGGCATGTGCCCTGACTGAGAATTGAACCGTGACCTCCTAGTTCATAGGTCAATGCTCAACTACTGAGCCCCACCAGCTGGGTCTTTCTTCCCATTTTGAAACAACACTGCTACTACAGTCATGATCCTCTTAACACCAGGAATATCTTCTGAGAAATGCGATTTTGTTGTTGTATAAACATCATAAAATGCACTTATGCAAACTTAGATGGCATTGCCTACTAAACACCTAAGCTTTATGGTATAGCCTGTAGCTTCTAGGCTACTAACATGTACAGCATGTTACTGTACAAAACAGCATGAGATTACCTCAAAGCACAAGAGAAAATAATGCACTCAAGAGTTGTAATAAAAATGAGATATATGAGAGTGCTTTGGCATAACATGGCATACTGTTTTACAGTAAATGTTTTTTTTAATAAGTGGAAAAATATACTCTAAAATAATGATAAAAAGTATCATATAGTAAATACATAAACCAATAACGTAGGCATTTATTATTGTTATCAAGTATTATGTACCATACATAATTGTATGTGCTACACTCAGATAAGACTAGAAAGGCAGGTTTGTTTTTACTAGCATCATCACAAACATGTGACTTTATGATGGCTATGATGTCACTAGGCTATAGGAATTTTCCGTTCCATTATAATCTTATGGAACTACTGTTGTGTGTAGGGTGTGCCATTGACTGAAATGTTGTCATGTGCCACAGAACTGTATGACAGCACCATTACTTTTACAGAAATACAGTCTTTAAAGATGAGAGCAGATGCAACTGGGGGTAGGGTGGGGGTGGGGATGCTGGTCTATAATAATGCTAACCTGCCCAGCTGTCTGTCCATTCGTGCCTTTCTTATCTCTGAACCTCCCTCTATCCCCTTACCTAGTGGAACACAACAGGTGTTCTTTGCTGGGAAACCTCTAGTCCAGCGGTTCTCAACCTGTGAGTCGCGATCCCTTTGGGGATTGAACGACCCTTTCACAGGGGTCGCCTAAGACCATCGGAAAACATATATAATTACATATTGTTTTGCGATTAATCACTATGCTTTAATTATGTTCAATTTGTAACAATGAAATTGGGGGTCACCACAACATGAGGAACTGTATTAAAGGGTCGCGGCATTAGGAAGGTTGAGAACCACTGCTCTAGAATGTATCTGTACAGAAATGCATATTCTCTAGTACTTGAGAAACGAGTAGGACAGAATCAGCCCAAGTTCCCCCATGTGACTAGGAAAACATTTCTAGTTAATGTTGACAATGTGCTTATTTACAAAACAAATGTCATTAACATTTTGGTGACAAGTCAGATAAACTGATGGTGATTTATTTATTGTTAAAAGTCCTAAATTTGGGTTTCTTTTAAGCCTTTTCTTTTTCTTTCAAAATGAAAAAGATTATATTACCTATTCAAACTGTAAAATAATATGTGTAAAAATTCTTGATATTAGAGAAAAATATTAAAACAAAATAAATGTTACCTAAATGCCAGTACCCAGAGATAAGCATCCTTACCATTTTGGTGAATGTCTTTCCAAATGGTTTTCTATACTTGAGTTCTTAAATTGTGCTCCACTTAACCCTGCATTGAATTATATATTACTAGAGGCCCGGTGAACAAAAATTTGTGCACTCAGGCGGGGGGGACAGGGTCCCTCAGCCCGGCCTATGCCCTCTTGCAATCTGGGACCCCTCGGAGGATGCCCACCTGCTGGCTTAGGGATCAGGCCCAAGCTGGCAGTCAGACATCCCCCTGGCAGCCTGGCAGCCCTCAGGGGATGTCCACTTGCCAGCAGGGAGCAGACCTAAGCTACAGTCAGACATCCTTAGTGCTGCTGAGGAGGTGGGAGAGGTTCCCACTACCTCTGCGGTACTGGCAGCCATCAGCCTGGCTTGTGGCTGAGCAGAGCTCCCCCTGTGGGAGTGCACTGACCACCAGGGGGCAGCTCCTGCATTGAGCATCTTCCCCCTGGTGGTCAGTGTGTGTCATAGTGACCAGTCATTCCCAGTTATTCTGCTTAGGGTCAGTTTGCATATTACCCTTTTACTATATAGGATAGAGGCCTGGTGCACGGGTGGGGCCAGTTGGTTTGCCCTGAAGGGTGTCCCGGATCAGGGTGGGGGTCCCGCTGGCCAGCCTGGGTGAGGGGCTGATGAGTGTTTGTAGGTTGGTCACACCCCATTCAGGGTGGGAGTCCCCACTGGGGTGCCTGGCCAGCCTGGGTGAGGGGCTGAGGGCCATTTTCAGGCTGGCCAAGCCACCTGGCAATGGAAGCTCCCAGCCTCTCTTTTTTTTCTTTCTTTTTTTTTATTCTGGGATTTATTTACCTTCTATAATTGAAACTTTGTAGCCTTGAGAGGAGCTCAGAGCCAGCGAGGGAGGGCGGGAGGGAAGC
Source organism: Myotis davidii (assembly GCF_000327345.1). Classification (NCBI taxonomy): domain Eukaryota; kingdom Metazoa; phylum Chordata; class Mammalia; order Chiroptera; family Vespertilionidae; genus Myotis; species Myotis davidii. The sequence continues at coordinate 2,590,721 of NW_006296625.1, read as the reverse complement.
CTCTTACTGGCTCCAGCTCTGTGGCCATGGCCGGCTGAAAGCAGCTATTTGGAGTTTATTTATCTTCTATAATTGGAACTTTGTTGCTTTGAGTGGCGCTCACAGCCTGCAGCGGCAAGTGGGAAGCTCGGCTTCCTTCATCATTGGGGCAACCACGCCTCCTGCTTGCTCCCGCCCCTTGGCTGCTGGCTGCCATCTTGGTTGGGTTAATTTGCATATTGTTGCTCTGATTGGCTGATGGGCGTGGCTTAAGGTATAGCGAAGGTATGGCCAATTTGCATGTTTGTCTTTTATTAGTGTAGATTATAATGTTTTCTGATATTTTATTTATTTTTAAATTTGTCTTTATTGTTGAAAGTGTTACAGATGTCCCCTTTGCTGTTGTTATTTTTCCCATTGACCCCCTCCACCTAGCACCTGCCCCTCCCAGACCTTGACCACACTACTATGTGTGTCCATGGGCTATGCATATATGCATATAAGTTCTCCGGTTAATCACTTCCCAACCCTTCCACCCCCCGCCTTCCTTCTGAATTCATCAGTCTGTTCCATGGTTTATGTTTCTGGTTCTATTTATTCAACAGTTTATTTCATTCATTAGACTTCTGTGATACTTATCTTTCTCTGATGGTTTATTTGCTCAGCATAATACTCTCCAGGTCCATCCATGCTGTTGCAAAAAGTAAGAGTTCTTTCTTTTTTATAGCTGCTTAGTATTCCATTGTGTAAATGTACCACAACCTCTTTATCCACTCATCTGCTGATGGGTACTTGGGCTGTTTCCAAACCTTAGCTATTATAAATTGTGCCGCTGTGAACATAGAGGTGCATATACTATATTCTTTCTGATTGGTGTTTCTGGTTCTGAGAAGGATCACTTGACATGCAAACACACAGGCAGAGGTCAGTGGGAAACAAAGACAGGTGGAACATAGGCAGCGGGAGACAGGGCAGTTTGAGAGGCCTAACCTCAGGAACCAACCATATAGGAATAATAAAATGTTTCTGGACTCAAAGTGGGAGGCATGTGAAACTAGGGAGGGTCTGCAACAATAAGGTGCACTGACACATAACAGAGAAAGTTCAGCACAGGAACAGAGAAAGTTCAGGTCCACTGCTGGGCAAGAACAATTGAGAGAATCAATCAGGTGACGACATGGATAGATATACTAGTAGAAGCAGGCTTGTAGCAAATATATACCCCTGGACTACAAGGCTACATGGGCAGCCCATTATTGGGCCCCTCCCCATGCGGGAGTCTGAATCTGCTTGTAATAAATGTTCCATGCTGTTGCTTAAATCTTCTGGTCTGCAGAGTTCATTCTTCAGCATTGCAAGACACGGCCCCAGGAAAAGCAAAAAACGTCAGCTCACCGATCTGGTTATCAATTCCCTAGGACAGTGGTCAGGAAACTGCAGCTGGTGAGCCACATGGGGCTCTTGGCCCCTTGAGTGTGGCTCTTCCAGAAAATATAACGTGTGGGCTCGCATGTACAGTGCGATGGAAACTTCGTGGCCCATGCGCAGAAGTCGGTATTTTGTGGAAGAGCCACACTCAAGGGGCCAAAGAGCCGCATGTGGCTCACCAGCTGCAGTTTGCCTACGACTGCCTAGGGTATATTCCTAGAAGTGGGATCACTGGGTCAAATGGGAGTTCCATTTTTAATTTTTTGGGGAAACTCCATATTGTTTTCCATAGTGGCTACACCAGTCTGCATTCCCACCAGCAGTGAAGGAGGGTTCCTTTTTCTCCACATCCTCTCCAGCACTTGTTTGTTGATTTGTTGATGATAGCCATTCTGACAGGTGTGAGATGATACCTCATTGTCGTTTTGACTTGCATCTCTCAGATGATTAGTGACTTTGAGCCTTTTTTTTTTTAAAAAAAAATATATATCTCTTGGCCTTCTGTATATATGTTATTTTTTTAATGAGAAGAGTTTAGATATAAATGCTAGGTTAAGCAAGGTTAAGCTTGTTTCTCTATTGTAGACCTCCTCAGGACTTTTTTTTTTTAATATATTTTATTGATTTTTTACAGAGAGGAAGAGAGAGGGATAGAGAGTTAGAAACATCGATGAGAGAGAAACATCAATCAGCTGCCTCCTGCACACCCACCCACTGGGGATGCGCCTGCAACCAAGGTACATGCCCTTGACCGGAATCGAACCTGGGACCCTTCAGTCCGCAGGCCGACGCTCTATCCACTGAGCCAAACCAGTAAGGGCTCCTCAGGACCTTTAATATCTGAATTATACTATGAGAATCACTAAGAAACTGTTAGTATGCAGTATATCTATAACGTATGATACTGGAATTCCTTTTTGGAAAACAAAACCAAAAAATCTGGAAAATGTTGTTCTTTGAGCACTTGTTCATAGGTTAATACATTTTATATAAAACAAAAGCCAGTCTTTATCCTGTTTTTTATGTAAGCTCAGCAATGTGTAATGAATATGTGCTCATATTCATAAATAGAAAGCTACACCACCATCATTTTTAATGACTGTATAATATTCCATTTTACACATGTATTATCTTCTAACTAAATTCTATATTTGTAAGCTCTGAGTCCCAAAATCCAAAATAAAGACATACCCACTAATTTTACAAAAATATTTGCAAGTAAGCCAAAAGGTAAACATATTATTTAGAAGATATACTAGTGCAAGAGCGCTGGCTGATTTTTCTCAGTAGCTAAAGTGATGGCCTGAGCACCAGAGGTTGGCAGGTTTGATTCCTGGTCAAGGTCATGTACTTCCATTGCAGGCTTGATTCCCACACCAGTTGGGTTGAGAATAGGAGGCAACCAATTGATGTATCTCTATCACATTGATGTTTCTCTCTCTCTTTTTCCCTCTTCTCCCCTCCATTCTCTCTAAAAATAATAATAATAATAAAAAATAAATAATATAAAAAAGAACATATATAAGAACACAGACAATTCACAGAAAGAATAACAATAGACCAATGTAGAGAGGAAATTATGTTCAGCCTCATGTCTATGCCATACAATTCAGGACATTGAATTATAATGTTTTATTGACTCGACTGCCAAAGAATAAAAATACTAACAAATTCAGTGTTTGTTTGAGAAAATGTACACTTTTTTTTTATTAGTGAAACATGTAAATTGGTGTCACCTTTGTTAGGTGTAGGTTATCTATGCATTTTAATGAGCATATCCATGGAACCAACAGGTCCCCTATAGATTACTTCTTGGCTGAAAATCCACCATCACCTCATAAATGACTTCTTACTGAGGTCTTACTGTGGACTGCACACAGTGGTAGATCTGTGGGCAAGATAAATTTTTGTTCTCTACTTCTCCTCAGGAAGCTAGTGATATACACACTTTTGAACAAATCAAGTGCACAAAGAAACCACTAGACTTTTCACCAAAACTTCTGAATACCCAGTAATAACATTGCATTTGACCACAATTGTAACTAGACCACTGAAATTAATCAAGCCTTTTCTAAACAGATATTTTTTTCTACTTTCAGTAGTGATTAAAAGAGAGTTTAAATTCCCAGAAGTTCCTGGCAGGGCTAGCATTTGTTCTTAGTAATGTACTAGCATTTTACCACTGGAAATCCTTCTAGTGAGTCCTAATGAAGGGCAGATTTCAAACATCAGGGTTTTTTGTATTCTGAGACACACTGCCTATCTTATCCATCCTGCGCACATTTACACTTCTATTTCCATCATGTTTCCTATTTTAGTCACTGAACAGTAGCTTTTTCTTCAGAAAAGTAAATTCTGGTATAAAGGGAGAAGTCAACTGGATCAGTAAGATGAACGGATAAATAAGATAAACCCATTCAGCTGGCGACTCCTGGAGGAAATGGGTTATCTTGTACTCACCTTGGTGTCCCCAGTACCCAGGGCTTGTCACCCAACCTATTGGGTGGACTCAGCAAATATTTGTTATGGAATAACCTCAGGAAAGGTGATGTTAAAGAACTTAGACCTTTGAGAGTGAGCTCTAGATGGAAAGCCTACTCATGAGATCCACTCTGCATTTAAATGTAATTTCCTGGATATAAAATCACCAAGGGTAGAAACTTCATGGACAAATGGAAATTTAGCTAAATGAGAATTATGAAGATCAAGTATTTGGAAATGCTACTGCAGTGATGGCGAACCTATGACACACGTGTCAGAGGTGACACACGATCTCATTTTTTTGGTTGATTTTTCTTTGTTAAATGGCATTTAAATATATAAAATAAATATCAAAAATATAAGTCTTTGTTTTACTATGATTGCAAATATCAAAAAATTTCTATATGTGACACAGCAACAGAGTTAAGTTAGGATTTTTCAAAATGCTGACATGCCGAGCTCAAAAGGTTTGCCATCACTGTGCTACTGTGTAAAAATCAGACTGGACAATTAAGATTGAGTATCAAGAATTAGGTGATGCCATAAATATGAAAATAAAATGAAGGAGAAGGAAAGGGGATGAGAACAAATGTGTGAAGTACCGTAGTATATCTAGTACCTTCATATATACATATAGTAGAGGCCTGGTGCACAAAATTTGTGTACTTGGGAGGGTCCCTTAGCCCAGCCTGTGCCCTCTCACAGTTTGGGAGCCCTTGGGGGATGTCCAGGGAGCGGGCCTAATCTGGCAGTTGGACATCCTTAGCACTGCCACCGAGGTGGGAGAGGCTTCTGCCACCACCACTGGCTGAGTGGTGCTCCCCCTGTGGGAGCTCACTGACCACAAGGGGGCAGCTCCTGCATTGAGCGTCTGCCCCCTGGTGGTCAGTGCACATCATAGCAATGGGTCGTTCTGCTGTTCGGTTGATTTGCATATTAGCCTTTTATTATATAGGAGTAGAGGCCTAGTGCACAAAAATTTGTGCACTTGGTGGGGTCCCTCAGCCCAGCTTGCACCCTCTCGCAGTCTGGGAGCACTTGAGGGATGTCTGACTGATGGCTTAGGCCCACTCCCCACAAGCTGCAGTCTGACCTCCCTCTGCGGGAGGCAACTGACAGGCCCACTGGGGGATGGTGCCAGCTGGAGAGCGGCCGGCCCCACACCCCATCACCCTTCTGCTGCTGCCAGTCACTGCTGCCCCCTGATCACCATCCCCTCCCTCTTCCCACTGGCACCCACCTTGGCTGGCCTGGCACCCTGCGCTTGCCGGCCCTGCCTCCTGCTGACCGGTCGTTCCACTGTTCAGTCAATTTGCATATTAGGTTTTTGTTATATAGGATTGCATGTAATTTTCCATACAATGCTGCAAGATTGTTGTTATTGTGCTTTTATTTTTACAGATGAAGGTCTAACAGTTTAAATAATTTTCTAAAGACCACCCTGTTTACACATGCTATACATTGGAAATAAAGCCTGCTGTTCCTTGTTACAAGGAAAGAGCTACTGAGGACAGCAAATCAAAGGGACAGCATCAGAATGATCAGTTTGATAAACTAGGACAGTTGTTCTAAAACTTTAGTGTGTTTCAGAATAACTGGAGAGCTTGTTAAAACCAGCTTTCAGGGCCCCACCTCCAGAGTTTCTGAGTCAGTAGGTCTGTCATGGGGCCAGTTCATCTGAATGTCTAGCAGGCTCCCTGGTCCTGTTGCTGCTGCCAGACTGGAGATCATACTTTGAGAAGCACTGGAATTTGATTATTATCATTTGTATTGATTTTAGAAAAGCATCTGAAAATACTTTTTTATAATATTCCTTTGGTCAATATTGTTCCAGGATTGACCCACACTTATTCATTCAATGAACAATTCATTCAACAAACTGTTCACTCAACAAATAGAATAATGAGGTAGGCAAAATATGGAATTACAGATTGAAATCTGCTCCCAACCAATGAAATGTGATTTAATAGGAATTAAAGACAAGTTCTGATCATAAAGTTAATATCAGGTTAACAAGAACAAGAGCCTCTAAAAATCCTAAGTTTACCTCAGAATATATTAATAATATAGGTCTAACGTGACAGTAATGTGAAGGAACCCTGGGTTTCAGAGAATAGTTGGATTAAGAAGTTTAATTCTGGCTGCCATATAAGAGAGTAAGAGAGTCTGGGTGTTGAGAGTTTAGCTAGGCTACTCCATGATATTGCTGCCTTGGCTTCCCTTTAGTTTGACAAAGTGGCCCGCAGGGGCCCTAAACTCACACTAGGTTGGATGTGAGGAAGTTAGGTGAGAGGTCACTACTAAACATGCCCTCCCCCCATGCAAGTGCATGCCCCAGATAGCCCACAAAGTCACAAGTACATGAGTTCCTGATGTAACTTTTTCAATGGCCTTGTGATAAACAGGTTTTCCACCCCACCCCACCCCCACCCTTGGGACTTACTCTTATATATCCCTCAGATAGGACTTTCAGGAGCTTACCAAAACCCCAGGTTTTATGGTTCAAAATGACCAATTCTTGAGGTCCAGAAACCCCAAAGCACTCCTCTCTGGAACCCTGATAAAGACATGTGATCTGGTCCTGTCATGTCCTCTTCCCGCTCCTTGCCTTGACTTCCCCGACTGGCCCCTAGAGTTGTGCCATGTACCTCCTCCAGAGCCTGTGATTAATAACTTGGCGATTGGGTCGATGGGACAAGATCAACCAAAGAACTTGTATGCATATATGCATAACCCATGGACACAGACAATAGTATAGCAGGGGCAGGCTAGAAGGGGACAATGGGGGAGAGGGAGAAGAGGACATATGTAATACTTTCAACAATAAAGATTTATTTAAAAAAATAACTTCTCTCTTTCAAGTTCCCTGTGGTCTTTTGTGAAACCAGGCCCATCATTTGACACCCCAAGGCACTACTCAGCAAATGTTTATCTAGCAAAATGACAACACTGGGGTAGTGAGAGGTCTAGAACTGCCACATGAAATGCCAGGAGATAGGATAGGAGATTTGGTGGCTGAAAACATTGGTTGATGGAGGAGCAGTACTACAATGGTGAGGAGTTGTACTAAATAAACTCTTATCTGCTTCTGACCGAGGATTTAGGGTAAAATTACAGGGTAAAGACACACAAGCCATTATGATGTTACAACACAGGAGGAACCAACTGATACCACAAGGCTTATTAAAAATGTGCCAGGAGAGAATAGATAGGACCATCTAGATCTGACAAGGGCTCACAATGACATTGCATTTGAGGTGAGTCATGAAAAATTGCAGCATTTCAAAATGTAAAGTTTAAACCTGTCCAATTCAACCAACACTGGTGAGCCATCCATTTCATGTGGGGCAAGGCACCTGGGATACAAAGATAAGTTAAACATTGGTGCCTGCCCTCCAGAGTGTCCAGATGCTGGAAATGGGGCAGTGAGAAGAAAATAGAAGTTGGTCCCAAGTCTCATGAGGTCCACAGCAGAGTGGAGAGACATTTGCAGTGGGATAAAGATTTTTGGGGGCCGGGGGGAATGGAAAAGGACTCTAAGGAAAGAGTATGAACCAAAACACAAGCATCATTGTGACACATAGGGGCCTTCTTTGTGACTGAGTAATTCAGTGGTTGGGATTTATGGGAATAAAGACTGGATAAATGCAGTGGGAGATTGTGTGGGAGAGTGACAATGTAAATGAATGAAATAGACCTGCCTGGTGAAATTTGGGCCAAATTATTTGGGTAACAGAATTTATACAAAAGATGTTGGAGAATGAGGGGTGGCATGACCCAATCTGTATTTTAGGTGGATAACTGGGAATTAAGGGTAAATTTGAGAAACAAGAGGTTGGATGTGAGGAAATTAGATGAGAGATTACTACTAGAGATCATGTAAAAGATGAGTACTTTCGCTTCATCTTGTTAACAGCTTCAAACATGAACCCAGATTATATAATTTTAAAAAGAAAATGATATAATTTTAAAAAGAGACTTTTGTATACTCAAAAATAGTAAAGATAGTCATTTCTTTTTCCCCTCCCTTTCATGTATGTTTGTTTCTACCCTTCTGTCCCTTTCTCTCCTATCCTCTTCTCCTGCCCCTCTTTCATTCTCTCTCTCTCTCTCTCTCTCTCTCTCTCTCTCTCTCTCTTTACAATCTGGGAAGCAATTTTCTAGGTCCAGGAAAAGATTCTTATCTTAAAATCAATAGAGGGCTCTTGTATTTGGCTTAGAAATTCCAAGAGCTGTATTGCTAAATAATATTTCTTATTTATCAGTTGATAAGAACCAAATGTATATATTTGTTGTCATTCATTATGATTTGAACCACAGGACAAGGGCACACAGTACATGCTTTTATGTTTTCCAGCATGTTAAAATTAATTTCTTATTAAACCTTACTTTTAATGGAATGTTATTCGAGTTCTCTGTTGAAGAGATTGTGCTACCAGGGCAGGGAATTTTCCACACTACTTACTGCTTGTGTGCTCATCTTATACCCGTGTCCTTTCCCTTGGGGGGGGGGGTGGGAAGGGGAAACAGGTAGAGTATAGACTCTAAGTAGTTTTTAAGCCAACAGCATTCTTGATTTCAAACAAGGCAATCGGGTGCCACTCAGAAACAAATGTAAAATACTCCATCCAGTGAGTAGTGAGGCTAAGGAGTTAAATAGCAAAGGCATATAAAATAAAATAAATAGAGCAGAATTGGTAAGAGTCTGCTTTCATTTACTTCAGCACTAAATTGCTCTGAAATCTTTTTATTAGCTAATTATCTTATTTTGACTATATTTCATTGATGAAAAAAATAGAGGAAAATACATCTAACCTCTTGATAATGAACATATGATAATGATTAAAATCTATAATACAATTTTTTTTTGTATAGAGGGTACTTGATGTGGTTTTTGAACCATTCTTTGAAGGGATTCTGTTTGTCATTTTCAATAGTTATGGATTCAGGTGGCATTTCTTTGTACATAAGGTTGATCAGATTACTTCCATTCATTTTAAAAAGATCAGATAATAGAATCTTTCTTTCCCTCTTTCTCTCCTCTCCCTCTTCCTCTCTCCTTTCCTCCCTCCCTTCTCCAAATGGGTAAGAAATGAGACTCACTTAAATGGTCTCAACTAAGACCTGCCTAGGAGTCTGTACCTTATGAATGAGCAGCATATTCAATTCCAGTTGTTTCCCTAGGTCACAGCAGAATCAAGAAGGCTTCCAGAGGCTGGGAGAGAGCCTCCAATCTCATTTCTGAGTGGTTGCTGACATCTCACAGATGAGGCTAGCCTGGGTGATGTGGTCTGGGTGCTGCCCCTCCTGGACCCTGTGAGTGTGAAGTCCTGGCTTACGCTGAGAGCAACTGGTGTCTGGGGCTCACCTTCTATTGCAGTCTTTTCAGTCTTTGAACTATTTCTCTGAAGTTCTGGCACTGTGTGTGGAAAATGGCTCCCCAATGTTCTTGGGAACATGCAGACACTATCTCCCTTCCAGCCTCTGGAAATCTCTCGTTTCTCTTGTTCCTTGCAAGACAATGTTTTGTTTTGTGTTTTTTTTTTTCATTCTCCCACTCTCCTTTTGGGATACATAGGACAATCTTTAGTAGTACAGACTGCTACAAAAAATAAGAAGAATCTTTTAATGTAAGCCCAGGGAAATATTCAAGATCTTGTTGCTTGCTTGGAATGGGAAAAAAAAGATAGGGTACAGATATGTAAAGTAATATGTTGGTGTGTTCTAAACTGTCTTATGTGGTAATGCAATATGGGGCTTGCTGGTCTGGACCGGTGTGGTGTCTTCATGACTGTCCAGGCCTCTCTGTTATCCAGGTCAGGGCACCATTGCCATTGGAGTCTGCGTGCACGGTGCCCTGTGGCGTTGGCGGTGCAGAGCCAGCATGGCTGCATGTGCCTCAGGGTTGGCAATGCTGGATATCCAGCCAAACATCAGGTTTGAAAAGCTAATCCTGAATTTTGTCAATTCTGTTTACTACTCTCTAATTCTCCTACTCCTCCCAACATGCAACTTTTGCTTATTTCCTGTATTTGCTTTTCTCCACTTTTGCTTGTCATTTATTTGACTCCATTCTTCTGATTTTATGATCTTGAGTTTCCCTTTGAAGCGACATTTAAAAATTTTAAAAATATAAGCAATGAGTTAATATTTGGGACAACATATCAAATGTGTAGATGCAACTCAGGCCAAAATGCCTTCTTTGATAGACATTTCTTAAAGTAGGAATGACATGCGTTTCTTTAAGGCAGAGGACGCGCTTCATATATTTATTGAAGTTTCATTGTCTAATAGCATTATTTTTAATATGAATGGAATGCCAAAGTCTTGTTCCAGACTAAAATCTCAAACAAATGACACAGAAGATCTGTGAAATTTCTGATGTAATTTCCTAGTATTTTGTTTATTGATTATGCTTTAAGTAAATAAAAGCAAATATTTTCTCAAATTAAAGCATACCCATTAAATTCTAAGCAAATGAAATGAACTAATACAAATTGAGTCACTGACCAAGAAGTATTTATTTGAGACCTGTGATAGGTCTAAAACTGTTTTAAGTGTCCAGGATGCACAAGAGACATAGAAGAGTTATTTCTGCCTGTAAGCATCTTTAATTCCACATGGAGAAATGATGCGTAGAAAATAATTCAAGAATGATGTAAAGTATAACAAATTCCTTTTGATTGGAAAATTCAGTACAATACTAACCAGATGATAGTCTTATTGTAGATTAAAATAGGAAAGCGGAACCAACAGACAAAAATAAAATCAAAGAACAACTTTTCCACTTTACAGATATATTTGAAGTCTTGCTGGTGGCTTGAAAAGGTACACTGATTCTAAATAGGCTTTATTTAACTGGTTATGCCTGGAGGCAGAAACTTCCACCTCAGGCCAAATGCTTGGTAGGGAAAACATTGTCTTGGCAGGAAAAGGAGAGAAAAGATGAAACAATAAGGCACTTTCCAGGTGCAACAAAGACCTGCAAACCTGAAGAAGTCAGGGGAGGACAGACAGAATTATGAAAAGATTGAACAGAAAAAAATTGTGAATCACCTTGTCTCCAAGACTCACTTGGAGGTGAAACTGCTATCACATGAGCCATTTCCTGAGGTCTTTGAACTCTACTTCATCTACCTCCAAAAGCTGTGCTCCTACATCTTTCCTCTTCCTGTGAATGACCCCTGAAGGTGATGTGGGGAGGGTAACATAATTGAATTGCTTGAGGCTCTTCTAGGAGAGAGATGACTTTAAGGAACCCAAAATAGAACAAGGAGAATCAAACTCAAAAGGCTTGCCCTGGCCTGTTTCCCGTTTGGCTCAGTGGATGGAGCGTTGGCAAAAAAAAATATATATATATATATATGCGCTTAACAATGCTGCAGGTCTAGGAGAAAACAGGCTCTGGTGGTGAGTACCTGTAGGTCTCAAAGGACACTCCGCTAATCATCTTCTGCAATCCCTTGTCATAAGGAGACGAAGGCATGTCTGGTCTTCCATTGTTTCAAGAGGAGCCAGAAATCCAGTTGTTCATGTAAAAGTGTCTCTCAGATTTAAAATACCGAGATTTACTTCATTTATTTTAAAAATAAAATACTGTGCAAGCCAAATAAAACATGTATCTAATTAGTAATTGGCCTGTGGGTCAATAGGTTGCAAACTCTGAGATGGTTTGCCAGGCCGAGCAGCCTTTATTACTGGGAGGTTTCTGCCCTGCTTTTACCAGTGAAAGCCCTTAAGGAGGAAAAAAATCTTCCTTTGTGCTTTTGACCTTTAGAAGGAGAGTAGAGTGATTCAAGAGAGAGAGACTGTCTTAGAGACTCAATCACAGAAGCCTTAAGCCGTTTTAGTTGCTACTCCTTACACTTTATGTACCTTAGGGAATTATTATAACTAGCACAGAACTAGACAGAAAGTGAATGCCCAGACTCAAGCATTTGATGTAGATTATACCATAAAAAATGACCAATATTTGATTTTTAAAAATCTAAAAATAGTTGAGTTTATAGTATTGGGACTTGCTCAAAATCAACCTCCTTTTTCAGATACTAACCCAGAAAATCATGAATGGCTTTGGGTAGATTTTCTAAAATTATCAGAATTTATTTTTTGGGGAGGGAGAGAGGGATTTAATATAATGAATAAAAATGTGGGCTGAGGAGCTAGATTGTTTAGGTTTGAAAACCGACCTGCCATTTTGTAGTTGGTTTGCTGCAATTTCCTCATGTGGACAATGGGCTAAAAATATAACCTGCCTTCTGTTGACATTCTGATGGTCAAAGGATTTATTGCAGGTGACACTTAGAAGAGTCTGGTACATATTAAGTTGCTAGTAAATGAGAGCTATTATTTCCATTTTCTCTTTTTGCACTTCTCATGATCTGATTGCTTAGGGATCCTCTTCTGCTGATAGTACTTTATTCATCTCACCCAAATTTCTTCCCCATCAACTCTAATCTTAGTTGTCACAAGAACTGCAGTTGGATGAGTTATGACTGATGACACAAGTTTAGTAGGTGGGCATTCCCAGTGGCATTTGTAGTTAAAATAAAACACTTGAAGAAGTAACTTTTTGTTTCCCACTTTCTTGGTGGCAAGAAACACCCAAGACTGTTAAACCTCCAGCTCCCATCCTTGGAGATTCAAGTTTAGCTGGTCCAGGATGGATTCCGGGAATCTATAGTTTTAATAATGACCTCAGCTATTGTTTTCAGGCAAGTTTGAGAAAACGACTTTAATGCAAATAACTCAGTTTCTGATCATTATGTGTCACCCTCCATGATTGGCTTGTTTTCCTATTCTTCCTTGAGGGGAGTTTTGACAACATCTTTGGGTGATTCACATGAATATTAGAATTTGAGAAGCACAGCTTCAGAACATCAGACCTTGCTGACAGACTCAATTTACTCAGAACAACTTGCTTGGCAGTGAAATTAAAAATTTATCTCCTGTGTTCTTGATGCTCTCTTTAAAATAAGGTAATTTCATGTTTTGTATTTTTACAATATCATTTTAGATGAAAATGAAAACATTCTATTATATATTACTATCTGCAAAGAGCCTCTTGTGTATCGTCAAACTTCCTCCACATATGTAATATCTTAAAAATTGCACTTTAATATATATGTGACCACAGAGATAACCACTATGAATATTTAACTCAGCAAAAGTGCTAAGCATGCCTTTCATACATGGTAACTTATTGAAAAACCAACTAGCATAGGATCTATTTGGATATATCTATGTTTTCTTTTCAATGAAAAGTTATAGAGAGAAACTAAACCTAATTCAGTTTAATGACATTTATTTACTCAACTAGAGGCCCAATGCATAAAATTCATGCAAGAGTAGGTCTTCCTTCCCCCAGCTGCTTGCACCGGCTTCCCTCTGGCACCTGGGACCTGGGCTTCCCTCACAGCCCCGGCTTCATCTGGAAGGTCGTCCAGAAGGACGTCTGGTCTAATTAGCATATTATGCTTTTATTATTATAGATAGTATTCATGCTTTCTGCTTAGTAAGGAGAACAGTTTGTTTTTTTTTAAAAAAATCAGACCAATTTAAATACATGTAATGAAAATTAACATTGTCATTTTTTTCTTAATTTTTATTTCTTATTTTCCCACCTCCAGTCCCTAACCCTCTCATGTTGCACATGTCTTACATACAGTTTCACTCATGGACTCTCTATGCCCTTGGTCTCATATTGAAATTTTTAGTCATTCATAAATAAACATATAATATATTATATTGCATATAATACAATGCATGTAGTCCACACCTTAAAATGTGACAGAGTGATTCAGCTCTATGTGGACACTCATTGAAGATTGTATTGCTTTTACAAAGTAGTGTCTTTGAGGAGAAACATAAACCGGGTATGTTTATATAAATTTGTAGTTTATTTTTAGGCTATTTTGATGCCCATCAACCTCTAAGTGACTCAGATGAAATGTGTTATTTCACATAGGAAAACGGAGCTACTGACTCAATGTTCAGAGCATGTGTTTCTTTTACCGGAAAGGTAATTAGTCTTTTTGGAGAGTCATAGGCACTCTCCAGTGGAACGTATATTGGGAGAGGAGGTGTCTGGTTATAACTTTAATTATTAGGAATCTCAGGATTTAAATAAGGGCAACCGCAAATTACCGGTCTTATTGTCTTATTTTTGATAACCATGGCCTCTTTATCTACCCACATTTATAGGCCAACTCTATATGGTTTATTTAAAATAAGATTTTAGCTAACACAAACAACCTAGAAATACAATTGTTACTGATTTTTAGACTTGAAACTGAGTTGGGAATATGTTTGTCATCAGAATATTGTTGATATGACCTTGTTATAAAGCTCAAAATATGGTGAGGTACACAGCAAAGCATAGAGTCAGTGCAAGTTGGGACGGCGTGTGGCATGATATCAAATACATAAGTATAAGTATTGTTTTACTTTATGAGACCATAAAATATTTCATAGCTTTGTATTGCCACATGTGTCTGTTTTTAAAAATATCTTCATTTTTAAATTAAAACAGGTTTGAAAATTTAAACATCTTAGGGGGAAAGTTTCCTTAAAAATGTATTCATTTCATGGTACTTCATCGAATTTTCAGAATCTTATATTTCAAAACCAAATTACCTATGTATTCCAACACAAGGAGAGCAGACTCACGTTCATTATGCAGTGAAATATCAAGACTAGCTGTCTTTACAATGATCTTGGACATTTCATTTCTAAGGGCATAGAAAAATATTAGAGGAAAAACATGTTTAAACTGAAAATTCTGTTAAACAAAGTTGTTTTCATATTTTTCTAATTAGGAAGAAAATTTGATACATACATTATTATATTGTGAATTTTAAGCTGAATTGCTTTAATGAAAGGATGCTCCACATGGTGATGCAAGGCTGAGACCCCCTTATGAGTTCATTGTTGGACCTACTGCCTCTTCTGAATGAAGCTTATGTCTGAGCTCTTGGATACAGTAACCACTAGACAGAGGGGCATTGAACACTCAAAGTGTGGCTACCAAGACTTAAAAGATGAATTTGTAATTTCATTTAATGTTAATTAATTAAAATTGAAGTTTAAATAGTCACATCTGGCTAGTGGCCATAATCTTGGTAGGTGCAACTCTATACATGAAAAAAGGAAGATAATTCAAATTCCTAGGTAACTATCTCTGGCTTTTCTTGTGACTGGAACTTTGTCAGTAGATTGCCATATCCAAGAAATTGGGGTTGGGATTTTTCTAGACTAAACAGAACATTTAAATAAAATTTTAAGCACGGTTTGTGAAGAGGTGTGGTATGTATACGCACTCAGTTGCCTTACTACTAAGCTTGCTAATGTTATATTACCTGGGTAACTCCCTTCCAAGTTCTCTGAGAAGTTCACCCTCAAGTTATGCACAAGGGAGAGCAGCTCTGGTGTAAGCTTCTCACTCCTCTTAGTTTTATTCCACTCACCATTTCTCCCAAATAACATCTCCCCGAATTATTCACATGGGATAAGGGAGGGATGGCCAGGATTGCAACCATATTCCATATCTTTTTACTTAATTTCTAGAGATTGAAGGGGTATAAAAATGTGATGTCCATTCGTGCTGGCAGTGACAGGGAGATGAAGCCACAAGCATTCACTGCAAAGTGTAAAAGCTGAAGTCTTCTGGGAAAAGTCAGAGATGTAACAGAAGTCTGAAAAGCCAATCACATTCTTCCATATATTGATTTCAGAGAGGAAGGAAAGGGAGAGATAAAAACATCAATGATGAGAGAGAATCATTGATCAGCTGCCTCTTGCACACCCCCTACTGGGGATCGAACCTGCAACCCAGGCATGTGCCCTTGGCTGGAATTGAACCCGGAACCCTTCAGTTTGCAGGCCGACATTCTATCCACTGAGTCAAACCAGCTAGGGCCAACCATGTTCGTGAATAAAACGTATGTACCAGTTCTGGAGAAAAGATGTGTTTTATGCTGTAATTTAGGTTAGAAGACATGAGGGTAAAGAATTTGACCAAACAATGAATGGATCAGTCATGTTTTACTGATGCAAGGGATCTTATGAAGAGCCATTTCACACCTTAAGAGAGGACATTTGTCTAGAGAGGATAAATGACTTGACTCGGATCATATTATATGGGAAGAGAACCCTAGTCTCTGATAGAATAGTTTTAACTTGAGAAAATGTTTTTTACTTATCTACTACTCTGTCAAGTAGGCCACTTACTATTGTTCCTGAGGTAGACCTAAAAAACAGCAGTAGAGCCAACCTAAA
>NW_006296625.1:2562512-2574546 GCF_000327345.1 Myotis davidii | reverse complement strand
GCAGGAATGTCTCTTATCTTCTTTTCCCAGTGTGATCCCCAGAAGAGAAATTCCCCAAACAAGTCTTCAAATATGTACTTTTTAGCTACCAATAATAACCTATAATTTTAAGCTTTTTAGGGTCATTCTGGGAGAGACGTTTAAGATGAGAGAGTTCTTTTTCCTTTTGAAAAAAGAAACCTCTGGTTTTCCAAACATTTCCTAAACCTCTGGAACTCTTTGCAGTGAGCCAGAAGTGGAAAAAGTAACTGGAACTTCTTGGGAAAAATAAGTAGTAGCTGTTGAAAAGAGCATTTATCAGTAATCCAGACAGCTCGGAAGTTTGGACATTGCTGAACAGGGAGTGTGGCCAGAAATGACTAGACTTGGGGCATTGCTGGTCAGTAACTTGGTTTAGAGGTGGTTGGGTTGGGTTCATTTTCTAGGATTACCATAACAAAGTACCACCAACTCGGTGGCTTCAAACAATGGAAATTTGTTTTTCATCGTTCTGGAGGCTGGAAGTCCATAATCAAAGGCTCTCTGCGAGGCCTCCAGGGCCGCTTGTTCCATGCCTCTCTCTCAGCTTCTGGTGCTGCAGTCAGGCTGAGGTATTCACTGGCTTATAGCTGCCCATGACAACCTCTACCTCTGTCATCACGGGTTCTCTCCTGTAGCGGTTTCCTTCCTCTTCTGCATGTGTCAGTCTAAGTCAGAGGTACGCCCACACACAGTGACATCTAATGGGTCTACATAGGCATATCAATTGCCCTAAATGCTGGAATTCCCTGTTGGTTTGACTACCTCTTACTCTGACCCTGCACATCTATGTGTTTCCAAGGAATTTCACCGAATATCGCAAGAAGCTTCCCCCTGGGATTGTGATTATGCATGGAGGAACTCTAGATAAACAACTCAACTGTGGATAAAACAAAGGCCTCTTTCAAGGGCTGAAAACAAAGCTAACCATGGGGCAGAGTTGCTAAGGAAAAACTGGTGAGGAGATGGTAAAATATATCTCCGGTTTTCCTTTTAAGAAATACATTAGATAAGACAAACAATCATATACAGAGATGTAAAGTCTCTTTTAGATAGGACTCTGCCCCTTTTATGGCTTAAAGTCTTTTAAAATGTGGAGGAAATGACTTATATCTCATGTTCCATCTTGGCCCATGTGGAATTTTGTTCTATCTTGGCTCGTGTGGAATTTTATTGGCTCTCAAAAAAAGAGGGATAAAACATACAAACATATCAGGTTTACAGAGCTGTTAATAGATGTGAACCTTTGTTGCATATTGCTAGCTCTGCAGTGTCAGTGAAATTCCTTGGAAACACATAGATGTTCAGGGTCAGAGTAAGAGGTAGTCAAACATCTAATATGTTCACGCTTGACCAGTGGCCCTAACTATCTTAATCCAAAGAAGCAACTCATTTCAGTTGATATTAGGCAGCATGATATAGCAAGGATGGGACAGTACTCTTGGTAATTGACAACACTTGGGTTAAGATGTGGCTGGCTTCTCTAACTTTATGCTAAAGGCCATCGAAATAACGGGAATAAAGTTCTTATTTTTATGTCACTTTTCCCCTGAAGTCCCAGGTGTGGTATTTTGGTATCTAGGATATTAAACTTCCTCTTGAGTATGAATATCTGCTTTCTGTTTCAATTTCGCCACCAAAATAAGGTCCTTATTATTGAAGATTTCTTTAAAAAAAAAATACCCATTCAAACCATTTGTTCTTGTTACTCTTTTCTTGACTACTTCTCTCTCTCTCTCTCTCTCTCTCTCTCTCTCTCTCTCTCTCTCTCCTCTCTCTCTCTGTCATGTGTGCAGTCACTATGGCCAAGAACCTCACCCAGAGGCACTATCCTCAGCAGGTGTGAAGTTACAGAGGTTTGTGAGTCAAACTTGGACAGAAGAGTCAGTAACAAAGATGGCAGATGATAAACTTTCCAAGTTATAACCTGATATTGACTTGAATAATCACTTTGACCTCGGTTTTGGTGATAGGACAAAATATTCCAGATTTGCCTTCTATTCACTTCTAAATGCTCAGCACATCTTCCTAGATTATATTCTTAAGGAAATTGAAATGAAAGTCTTCAACTTATAAAACAGAAATCAACTTTTCATATGCTGCAAATCATGGTTCAGAAAGTGTTTCATTACTCAGTTTTCTAGTGTTGTTGTTGTTTTTTTTAAGATGAAAAATAATTGATTTGCTTGCTATGCCATGTATATCTTATGAAAATTTAAATAATTTATTCTATTATTTCACATTATATTAATATTTACTAAGTCCCGGAAGAAACTTGATCAGAGGTGTTCCTTCAGCCTGGGATCCAGGATGAAATAATGTGGGCGAGGCCTGTGATGAGAAAGTAATATGACTGCAAATCTGCTTGGTCACTGCAAGCCATCAGGGCTTCTGATTGTCACAGTACAATTTGGCACAAGGTAATGCAGGCATATGTGTTTTCATAGGCACAGGAGGAGTGCCTTTCTCCCTTCGTGCCATGCATTCTCACTTCTTTCTATAATTATATTTTCTATTTAGAGTTGAGAATGAGCAAGTTTGTAGGTGGTTTCATCCATTTCTTCTTGGGTGAGGACAGGACGACAAGGAAATTTTGTTTTCTTTTATTATTAGAAGAAATTGAATCTGCGTTTTTAGATCTGTCTAGCTTATGAGATCATGTTATTATATGGAAATGATAGGCATGACTAAATCACCATGAGTAAAAGAATATTAAAACTTTTTAAAAACTATATTTTATTGATTTTTTACAGAGAGGAAGAGAGAGGAATAGAGAGTTAGAAACATGGATGAGAGAGAAACATCAATCAGCTGCCTCCTGCACACCTCCTACTGGGGATGTGCCCACAACCAAGGTACATGCCCTTGGCTGGAATTGAACCTGGGACCCTTCAGTCCACAGGTTGATGCTCTATCCCCTGAGCCAAACCGGTTAGGGCAGAACATTAAAACTTTTGACTGCAGCTAAGCATAGAGAGGGCAGAGGGAGTAAGTCCATGAAACAATTACCTTTATGTATACATGTCTATTGAATATGCAGATGCAATACAGGGTTAATAATACACCCATTATACACCCATTTACCAGGTAGGTTGTATTGTTATTCTACATACTAGTATTTGCATATCTTTCTAGTAGCTGGATGCCTGGCCTTGAACTGCATATCATGGACTATAGTCATTTATTATTGGGTTGCTTTTTTTGTGGGCATTTTTATAAAAATAGATCTGATTATAGAATGAAATATTTTGCATTGTTAAAGGGATTTTACAAATCAACAATGAGAAAGAGATATTTTGGGGATGGAAAAATTAGAGCAGCTCTGGTTTTGCCCTGAAATAGGGTCTAATTGTTGTTTCTGTGTATGAATAAGTTGTTCTGAATCTACTATGGACAAACTGCATGAGATTGCCAAGTGTGAGTTGCTGAAAAGAGCATGGGATTTGGAATTCACCTCCACTTGGGTTCTCCAGACACAGAATCTGCCAAGAAGATGGGACAGTAGGAGGTTTATTAGGGAGTGAGTTTGAGATCAGCACCCACGGAAGGGAAGGAAAGAAAGGAGGTGGGAGGACGAAATTGTGCTCTGCTGCAGCCTCACTGGAGACTTCAGCTGACAATGAGGGTCATTCTGACAATGGGATGGCCTTTCTGAGCTGTCTGCCGATAGAGGGGAAGACAAGCCTTTATGTGCCCACATCAACTAATCTGCAGATGTGGGTCACCTTGGAAGAGGTGAAACTTTGGGGAAAGAATTGACTCCAACTTCTGTTTTGTCTTTTGTTTGTTGTTCAAGCTGGGAAGCCTTAAATTCCCATACACAATAAAGAAATGCTACATCAACTGAGACACCGGAAGAGAAACACTTGCAAACAGACAAGTGTCTTTTAATGCTGGAGCTCTTAGGCTACATACACTAGAAGGCAGCTGCTGCACTGCACAGTTCCAAGGGGCTCACAGTCTATGATACAGTTCATATGAATGTTTCCCAGGTGAAAGGCACTCCCTAGATCTGTGCAGTGAACAACCTGTGCAGCTGTAAGCTGTGCCCTAGCGTGAGGTGGAAATGAGAACCGCAGGAATATCAATGCAGGTAACGTTCTGACTGACTAATGATCTTGGCCAATGAATTGGCTTGTTTCTTTACCTGGCATAACTTGTTTTATCTCATTGTCCTTCTGGTTCTTTGGATTGGTTTCTTTTGCGGCTGTCCTAATGTATCTGATGTCTGAGGATCATATTTTAAATAATAAAGATAGTAATCTGCTTTTCTTAAGGGGTTGAAGTCATTTAACCCTTTCTCTTTTGTAATTCAAAATTCTGTGACATTAATTGAAATAGCTGATCATATAAATGGGATGCTCCCTTCAGCAGTAAATGTGGACTCACCCTCTGGACATGTACACACTTCCAGAGCAGGGCCACTAGTCCTGAGTGTCAACTTTGTAAAACATCAGGTTGCACTGCATTCCTACTTTTAACTTATCTGAGAGAACCCAGGAAGGGCAGTTATTTTAGGCAAGTGCCCTGTTGTTGGCTTCCATAACCTTAGTTGAAGACCCTGACTTCTCTTCCTGTCATGCCATCTTATGAATTTCTACCTTAGTATAATCTTTTTTTGTGTGTGTGGGTGAAGGCCCAGCTAAAAAATGCAGTATTACATCTGTGTAGTTTTCCCCTCAACCCCCGCTCCCCCACCCTAAAATGTAAAATTTTATCTACCAGAAGAACAGGCTTATATAAGTCTTAGAGTCATTTAGAGGAATTCAATAGACTGACTACTGGAAATGCTAGTTGTCAAAATAAGAAAACAAAATTAAGACTCTGTCAACCCAAATCAGTATTTAGAGTTTTGCTAAAAATTAGACAAAACTCCAGAGTAACCAAAACTTAAGTGAAAAATACTGTCATATAGGACATGGCACATTCAAGGACATTTTGTAAGGCTTTGGGGACTGGCGATCTGCTCTGTGTGGGCTAGTCAGGGTGCTAATCACATGCTGTTTTCCATCTTGCTAGAATTACTACACTCTCACTACAGGCTCAGCGGTGGGCCTGCAATGCATCAGACCTGGGCTTTTGATCCAGCAGTGCCCAATTGCAGCGTGGCAAGTGTCTAATGAGTGGGTGTGTCATGAAGCACTGTCCAATTGGGGTGGCAGTTAATTAATTAAGGTTGTGGAATAAAAAGAGAACAATGAGAGTCAAAAAGAGATATTAGCGGGGCTCTGGGGTATTGAAGTTCCAGTTCAACCACAACTATCCTCAGTTAAAGTGAACTGAGGCCCGGCCTGCGTGGTTCAGCGATTGAGCATCGACCTGTGAGCCAGGAGGCTTGATCCCCAGTGTGGAGCATGCAGGAGGCAGCCAATCAATGCTTCCCTCTTCTTATTGATGCTTCTATCTCTCTCTCCCTCTCCTTTCCTCTATGAAATCAATAAAAATATATTAAAAGATAAAAAATAATAAAGTGAACTGAAGGAGCCTCTGCCATAGGCAGCCAACTTAACACTTGACCCTACTTAATGGCCACCATATTCGCGGGGGGTCTCAGACTATAGAGATTTGACTACTGAAGCTGGGATCATCACCCTTTGTAGGAGAGACCATAACACCGACCTCACATAAAAACATTAACCAGCCAAACTAAAGGGTAGTAAAGAGTGACTGTGGAAATAGAAAAGCCCCCTTGTAGGGGACTGTACAGGTTCGCTCTCTCCACATACTTCTCCGTCCTTTCTGGAGACTTCTACCTTCAACCAAATGGAAACAAGGCCCTAATTTGAACAAATGCCAACCAGTTATTGCAAAAATGAATGACCAAGGTTGCTTGCAAACTGTGACCCAGAATGTAGGTACAGGAACACTTTTAAATTCTGGGTAATTAGATGAAGAAGTTTCCTTAAAGTTGAAAAGATGGACTGGCAGCAGAAAATCTTGCGATATTAAGCAAGAGAGCTTCTGAAATTTGTAAGAACATCCATTTTAAGAAGGAGGGTGTGCCTGCATGCATTTTTGGCAGCTGTGGTTCTGTGGCTAGGTGAAACTATTCAGACTAACCATGAATGGGAAAGAGCTGATAATTTAGGGCAGAGCACAATGTGTTCAATTCAGCACACAGGGAGTAAGATGATAGGATATAATGCCAACAGTTTCCCTGGGCTCTTAGGGATCTACTATATTAGCAAACTGGAAACGTTATCTCCTCTGTTTGTATAAGCATGCCACTGATATTCCTCATCCCAAGACGCATTCCAACCATTTATGTTTTGTGCTTCCTGGAAAACAAAATCTCAGACTGCCTGGAAGGCTTTGCTACTTTATGACATTACTGCCAGCATTTCATTAGAACCATATTTAGTTGAATACCTTCGAAAGAATTTTATATACCAAAAAAAATGGACCCTGAATTAAATCCTAATATGTTGATATATTTTGACAAATAATAACTTGAAAGAGAAGCAAAATTATTTGAAGGTAACATCATTGTTGACTCAGTATTCACCTATATAACAAACTAAAAAGAACCATGTTACAAAGAAAAAAATGATGGAATGTTTGGTTTACATGGTGCCACATGGACACATTTTATGCTCAAGAGGAAAACTCTCAAAGACAGCATGAAATCTGATTCCTCATGTTGTCACAGGGCCAAACACTGGTGGTAAGAAGTTTGGCCTTAGCGAGACCATTGTATATACATCAAATTCATTGCTTAACAATACCAATAATTTGTAGACTTAAGTTGGTTTTGTGGTTGTTAGTTCCTCAGAACCCTAAAAAATGAAGTGTTACAGAACTAAAAAGGAGAACAATTTTATTTAGAATCAATTGGTGGAATAAGTCTGTCAAACCATTTGGCTGATAATAATAATATCCAGACTTATCTACAGGTTGATAAAGACATCACAAGTATGTACAAGAGTAAGCTCTGAATAGGACTCAATGCAGCAGTATCAACATGCTTAATTCAGTCTTCACGAGGAAAAAAACCTAAATTTGAATTTATTTTAAATATATTTAACTATAAGAACATTCACACTTCCCTAGTCCTGACTAATTGCAGGGAGAATTAGTACAGAACTAAACCTATTTTAACAAGTTGGCTTAGTCTTTAATGTCAAGAAAAAAAAATACTGAAGGGCTTGATCAGCTGTTGCTGCTAAATACTACAAGATTTAATTGAGTTCAGCATCTTCAATTTATATAGAGTATTTTAAGTTCTTTAATAAGAACATTTAATTGATGAAGATTAGATATGCCTCATGAAATTTTATTAACAAGATGAACTTGTCCAGAAGTCTCTTTTCCTGGACAATTTTAAGTAAATATTGCTTTGTGCCAGCTTAAACTTTTATATAGTTCAAAATTAGGAAGTCTAAATTAATGATTGTTAAACTATTGAGGATATACATATAACAAGACAAAGTCAAGTTTTATTTTTAGTAGTTTTAGATAGTTTCGTAAGAGAAATGAATATCATAAAACTCATTGTATCACTAGCATGTGCATAAACATCCGTAACTAAATCTATGTTTTGGGATTCTTTTTTCAAAATTAAATCCAGTTTTGTCTTTCTGAAATGGATTATACCACATTGATATGTGGAATTCACTGATATGGTCAATATAGGTCAGACCCTTGGACATAGAGCAGGGGGGACAAGGGTGGAGCATTCTTCTGGCGGGGCACTGTGAGGTATCAGCACATCATCAGATTCTGAGTGTGAATTCTCAATCCCAAGTAATGCCTCTTACATATCATATGCTGCAAAATTGTATATTGTCTCTTAAAAATCTGAGACATACATTATAGAAAATAGTCAATGAACTATTAAATCAATACATTATTGGTTTAAGCCATGATGTTGATGGTTTTTTTTTCTGTAGAAAAAAATAACTGAACAATGATTTTGTTTCTTCATCAAGTTGAGAAATTTGTTAGAGTGCAATTATAATTTGTTATTTTCAAGAGCATAACTTGCTTACATTTTTGAAATCATATAGCGATTAGGGAATCTCAAGAGTTTTTTTTTTTTAAAGTTTTAGAGTCTTAATAATCCATATTCAATCAATAGCTAAGTGACACATACGCTACTCAGGGGAACTGAGGTTGAGTTTTTATTTTGATCAAAGAAAAATTGTCCTCATCTGGTGAAGAGGGGAAAACAGAAGCTTTTATGGTGACTTGTATTTCACTAGTCAACTCATAGTATTGGCTTTGGCTACCATGTGGTTTTACAGTCACATTGATGTGGCATTGAAGAAAATCAACTCTGCGGCATCAATCAGTACTCTAACCAATATTAATCAGCACTGGGGGTTGACATTTCAGGCTGCTGTAGACATTTCAACATGGACACTTTACCTTTGCCAAAGAAATTCAATTTTTCTCAACTACTGCAAGATAGTGGGTCTTTGAGAAGAATTGAATGAAAGAAAAAGAACAAATATGATATAGATTTATCCCTCTTGCTCTTATTCACACGTGCATTCCATCCTCTTTGAATTCATCTTACCAAACAGGACTACATGAATTATTAATCCTAAAATCCTGTAATTTCTAAACTTAGTGGATTGGGGCACCATAGCCCTGTTCAAACCTTCAGATGTCAGTAATAGCACACGAAACACCAGGATATAGGAGAGGCTGTGGCCTGTCCTATTCCTTCAATTTCTTGGCCTCATTCCTTTTTATAGCTCTTCAAAGTCTTCTAGACTTACATTGGTAGATTTAGTAACTTCATCTACGATGTGAAGTAACAGAATAATAAAAAGTAAGAGATGAGAGAAATCTTAGTGATAATCTAGTACAAATCCTAATTTTAAGGATGAGGAAAATGAGATCCAGAGATTTATTAATTGGATAGAGGACACAGTTATTAGTGGCCAGAATACCAGAAGCCAACTCAAAATATTAGAACACTGGGAACAAACCAAAACTAAGAAATTATCTCTTGGTATCCAATGAATAGCTTTTTTCATTATTTCCTATTGACTCATAAAAAGTGAAACTTACAGATAATTTTTATACCTACCTGAAAAAAATTTATCTAAGAAAGTATTTAAATAAAAACCAAAAGAGATAAAAGGGAAGGATTGTACTGCTAGAAATGATACATATTCTTACTTTATACAGTGGGGCCTTGACTTACGAGTTTAATTCGTTCTGTGACAGAGCTCATAACTCAAATTACTCGTATGTCAAATCACTGTGATGTTCGCTGCGCCAACTAGCGGTGGGGTATCTGAAGCTGGCTCATAACCCGAATTTTTTTGAGCTTGCAACTCAAGGCAAAAAATCGGCCAAGAGATGGCTCGTATCTCAAAAAAACTCATTAGTCAGGACACTCGTAAGTCAACGCCCCACTGTACCTAAAGTAGCCAATGATTATATATCAGAAATAATGACATCAATTATAATTTCTATTATAACTTCAAAATGGGGTACTTCTTTAATCATGTAACCAAGTGTTTGAAAGATAATAGATAATATATTTCTTTCAAGATTTTTATAACTATTGAGAGTAAGGAGAAAAACTTGTTTTAAATGTATTTTTGTTTTGTGGAGAATTGTTAAATATTTTGCTTTTAATAAAACAAATAATGGTTAGACGCATGGATTCCCAGAATTGGAAGGGTATGTAGAGATTTCTAGTCTAGCTTCCTACCCCAAATAGGAATCCTTTCTGCAGTGTCTCTGAGAAGCAGTCCTGTGGTCTCTGCTTGCATATTTCCAGTAATAAGAAACACACTATTTGTGAGACAGCACTTTTTACCAAGACGTCATAAAATTCTTCCATATTGAGCATGTCAGCCACCCCGTCCTTAAAACTTCAGCTCAATAGTATTAGTTGTTCCCTCTAAAGCGAGGGGGAAAAGTTTGTTCTCTCTCTTTTTTTTTTTGCAGTCATCGCACAAACATTTAGAGATTGCTATTCTATTTACTCTAAGTGTTCTCTTCTGTTGCACCAGTACTTCAAGTTTCTGTAGTTGTTCCATGTAAAGCATGACTTTGGGATTCCCAGCCATTTTTGTAGTTCCTCTGAAGGTAGTGATTTCTGAATGTACCCCTAGAAATTGATGCTCACATAATGATTATGGGTCTCCAATATTTTCTTATAAATTTCTGGTATGGTTAGTCTTCTATGTACTTGAATTGGGGCATCAAATTTCCAGTATAGTCCTGGTTCATGTTGAGCTTGGGGGTAAATAAAATATTCCAGATCTTTTCAACATGACCCTTGCTAAAGCATCTTCCTAATCCTGGTGAAATTTGGTCCATGAAACTTAAATGCAGAACTCTAGATTTTTCTCTGCTAAATTTGTTTATGGTTTGTTCCCGGTGTTCTAGCACTTTGAACTGGCATCACTTGTGGGTATTCTGGAGTTTAGCCTCAGTAAGGATAGACCCTGGTATGGTCTCTAGTAAAAATTCTGGGCATGAGCTTGGATGGTGGGATATTCTAGCCTTTAAAGGATTATACTGATAAGAATAAAAAGGTATCAAAAGAGGAGTGAGGCAGAAAAGGAAAAGTTTCTTAAGACAAAGTTCACTAATTTGCAGTTTTGTCTAGAGACAGCTAGGAATAGGGCATTTTAAATAGATATATTGATATTTTATTAGATAGAGCCCATCATTTATGCTAAAAATATGCCATAAGAGTAAATTAGGGGTGAATTAGTCAAAGAATCTCTGTTATTCTGATTTAAAATTATTTTAGACCAGGGTTTTTCAACTTCAGCATTACTGACATTTCAGGCCAAAATTTCCTTGTTATGGCAAGTTTTCTATTGAGTTGTATATTGTTTAATGGCAACCCTGACCACTACCTACCAGATGCCAGTAGCACCCCTAACCTAGTTGTGGCAACCAAAAATATATCAGATGCTGCCAAATATCCTCTGGGGAGATAAAATTGCCCTTGGTTGAAAATAACTGGTCTAATTCAGTAATTAATAAATTACAGCAACCATGATAAAACATAGTCTATTAAATTTGTTGCTACACAGCAAACAGTAAACATTAATTTTAAGGAGCATGACCACTGCTAACACATTTTATGCTCATTTTTGTGCATAGTCTATATGAGGGATTGCCATTTTTTAAACCTACTGTCTTTATGCCATTAGAAGGACTTCATAAATATTTATGTGTACAATTCTCAAAATCTTTATTTATTGATCCAATAAGTAAATATTCGCTGAGCATAGTATATGTTCCCAGTACAATTATCCACATTGGGGTTACAGCCATAAATAAGACAGAGGAAAATCCCTACCTTCATAAAGCATGCATTAATGTGTGTATGTGTATGTGTTCTGGAAGTGAGCATGAAAAAAACAATGAAAATTTAAAAAAGTCATATGGGGTTTGAAGTTATGGAGATATTATAAAGAACACAAAAGTAGGATAATGAATAGAATAAAGAAGGTGAGTGTGCTGTTGTAAACTGATGTAGAGGACAGCTTGTTTGAGATTACATGTTAGCAGAGAACTGATTGATATGAAAAAATGAGCCATGAAAGTCCTTGAGAAAGAATATTTTAGACAGAGGAAAGAGCATTCCTATAGGTCAAATTTCATCCTTCTCCAAATTTATATTTGGTGGTCCTAATCCCCAGTACTAAAAAATGTGACTGTATTTTGAGATAGAGCTTTTAAAGAGGTAATTAAGGAAAATGAGGTCATATGGGTGGCCTCTAATCCAATATGACTGGTGTCCTTATAAGAGGAAGGTATTTGTCCGGCCAGGGTGACTCAGTGGTTGAGCATCAACCTATGAACCAGGTGGTCATGATTTGATTTCGGTTAGTTACATGCCTGGGTTGCAGGCTCAATCCCCAGTATGGGGTGTGCAGGAGGCAGCCAAACAATGATTCTCTCTCATCATTGATCTTTCTATTTCTTTCTCCCTCTCCCTTCCTCTCTGAAATACACCCACACACACACACACAGACACACACACACACACACACACACACACACACTAGAGGCCTAGCGCACAAAAATTTGC
>NW_006296625.1:2557975-2562457 GCF_000327345.1 Myotis davidii | reverse complement strand
GGGGGCCTGTAGTAGCCATAAACACTTAGTACATGGGGCCTGTAGTAGCCATAAACACTTAGCCTGTAGCCTTGGCCTCATATACCTCACTGTGCAACACACATTTTATTTTCTACACTAGAGGCCCGGTGCACAAAATTTGTGCGGGGGGCGGGGGGGGAGTGTCCCTCAGCCTGGCCTGCACCATCTCGCAATCTGGGACATCCCTCTCTCAATGCAGGACTTCTGACTCCTAACTGCTTGCCTGCCTGCCTGATCGCCCCTAACCACTCACTTGCCTACTTGATCGCCCCTTACCACTCACCTGCCTGCCTGATCACTCCTAACCATTCACCTGCCTGCCTGGTGCCCCTAACCACTCTGCCTGCCTGCCTGATCGCCCCTAACCACTTGCTGGGGAGTGGGACCAGCCAGGGTGAGGGGTTGTGGTCCTTTTGGTCTCTGGTCATTCTGGTCATTCCGCTGTTTCGGTCGCTGTGCTTTTATTATATAGGATATTTTGAACAGGGGATTTGGACACTGACACATATAGAGACAGCCATGTGAGAACATGGGGAGAAGTAGCATCTGCGAGCCAAACCTGCTGATACTTTGATCTTATATCTTTAGTCGCTTAAACTGGGAGGAAATGGAGTTCTATTTTTTAAGTCATCCAGAACGTGATATTTTGTTATGGCAGCCCTAGAAAATCAACAAGCAAATCAACAGGTAAGAGCTGGATATGTTTGTGAGCAACAAGTAGGACAGAAAGAAAGTTGGGGAGAGTAGTAGAAGTGGGGGGATTGTAAAGAAGGACAAGGGCCAGATCATCTGCTGATATAGAGGCTGGATTTTGTTCTTAGTAAGTGTGAACAGGTTTTAAGGCAGGAAATTGACATGAGTGATTTACGTTTAAAGAAGGGCCCTATGACTGCAGCATAAAAAATAGACTTTGCAGAGCTAGAGCAGAAGCAGGAGGTGGGTTAACAGGCTGTGCAGTTGCCCACGTAAGAAGAGAACATGACTTGGACCTGGCTGCTGGTGGTGGAGTCTGTGAGAACTGATTGGGTTCAGGGAATGTTCTGAGGGTAGAGCCAACAGATCTTGCTGGAAGTATTATGTAAAGAAAAGAGAAGCAAATACGAATCCTAGTTTTGTACCTAAGTAAAAGGGCTAAGGATGGTTCTGTTTTCTGAAGTGGGCAATTGAAGGAGAAATTATCCTAACCCTTAAATGTAGGTTGCTTTGTTGTTATATGCACATGAAATACTATTTCTTTGTTTGGAAAATTTAAATAATAATATTTCTGGGAAAATTTAAACAATAAAGGAGTAAGGAGTATATGAAAAAAAATTTCTCCCTTTGTAATCTCATTCCTCAGATTAATAATGAGCATTATTAACAACTAATGGCATTTCTTTCTACACCTTTCAAGGGTATATTTGACCTCTCTCTCTCTCTCTCTCTCTCACGCACACACACACATTTCTTAGAAACTGATTAATAAAAAGTGCCAGAATTCTCAAAAATGATATAATTCAATGGAATGTGCATTTATATCCCCCTCCTCTTTTTCTTTTAATTTTAAGGGAGCTTGTTAGAATAGTATGTAGAAGGTCAGATAGTGGGTGGTAAAACCACCACTTTGAGGAAAAGAGAGCAGCATTCTCAATGGCAGTGAGTGCTGTTATTCTGGGCTTCAGATCCTGGATCTTTGTTTTCAACTGGATTTGGTTTTTATTAAGGTGAATTTTGTTCAATGAATTTAAATCTTATTTGTCTGTAATTTTATAAGTGAATCTTTGGGGGGGGGCTGGTAGGGAGTTATAAATACAAATGATAGAGTAATTTCTTATTTGATTAACTATTATTATTTTAAAGTCTCTAGGTCTTTTTATGTAGTGATCTATTTTTTCTGACATTTTTATATGATTAAACCAAATGTGAACAAGGCAATTCAAGAAACCAAATTTACTTGCTGAATTCACTAAGTCTCTAGATGGGAAAAACAGAAATGAACAGATTCCATATAAAACATACAAAGGAAAGGACAAAATAAAGTTAAAAATTTTCATCTGAAATAGTTTAGCAGATTAAATATTGTTAACCCTTAGAGGCACCATAAAATGAGATACAATGTATGTATGTGGCCATGCTATTATAAGCATTGTAATATCTATATATATAAAAGCCTAAGCGACCGGCTGATCGGCCAATCGTCTGGTAGGTATGATGTGCCCTGACCACCAGGGGGCAGATGCTCAATGCAGGAGCTGCCAAGAGACAGCAACTTTGCTGAGTGCCTTCTCACACTCTGGGGACCCCTCAGGGGATGTAGGACTGCTGGTTTTGACCTGGAGGGACCCTACCTGTTGGAGGGACTCCACTCACTCCGCAGATGCCCTTCGAACCCTGGTGCCACCCCAGGTGTGGCTGGCTGGGGAGGGACCACAGGAGGTTGGCTCCAGGAGTGTCCAGCCCAACTTGCCTAGTGCTGCCCTGCCAGCTTCCTTCTAATTAATTTCCTTTTAATGTGCACAAATCCATGCACTGGCCTCTAGTCTTTGTATAATGCTGGAACCAAAGTTGTCAATCATAAACCACCTGATTCTCCATAAACCTCATATTCTTTCTGGTTCTTCTTCTTCTCCATCCCCATACAAGAAGAAATATATTCTAGAACAAATGAGCTACACAGAGCTCTCAAAGAGAACGAACAAATTCGGAGGATCAATTACAGCCCTGTGGGGAAGGAAACAGATGACATAACCTAAATGGTCTTTGGAAAGAGAAGTGATGTGTCTATGCCAGTCACTATGATAAGCTTTTAACACCGACATCTCATTTAGTCCTTACATCAACCCTGATGAATGTTATTATGTAGTTCTCCTTATCTGTGGTTTTGTGTTCCCAGGTTTCAGTTACCCTTGGTCAACCATGGTCCAAAAATTATAAATGGAAAATTCCAGAAACAAACATGTTGTGAGTATTAAGTTGTGCATCATTCTGAGTAGTGTGATGAAATCTCATACTGTCCTGCTCCATCCTGCACAGGACGTGAATCATCCCTTTGTCTATCTTGTCCTCGCTGTATAATTGGGTTATCTCAGGAGCAGTAAAATTCATTACTCTTCCCTGAGCTGCTAATGATTTATTTTTGTAAATGGTTACAAAGTGATAATTTATTGCCATACATATATTTCTCTGACCACGTGTTAAAGTTGACATGTATTATAACACAGAATTCAAACTTTCCTTCATTTCTTTACGTTAGCTAATGGAGCTTATCTGGGATACAACGGAAGGTATTTATGCAGACTAATTGGAAGATTAGGATGGTTAAATTCCTAGCTGTGTGGTTCCATATTAAGCAATGAATAGCATTTATACTATAAATTATTTCTAAATCTTGCATTTTTATGGTACTTATAAGTAATTTATATGTCTACTATATTTCTCACAAATAACTTTGCCCAAATTATAGGAAGCTTTCTTCTACAAACAGGTTAGGTGTCAACTAGGAGTGTGATTTGTTTCTTCAGTTTTAAAACTGGAAAACATGGGAATAAAGTTTTAAAGATTTGAACTAATAAATTTTTGTTACCTATAATTCCCAGTTCCAAATCATTTAACGATTTCTCTATGAAGATCTTCAGTTGGCTGATTCACAATTTCTTTAAATTCTAGTTTAAAGAAAGGATAACTTTTGCCATTTAGACTGAGACAAATGTCTCCTCTCTGGAAGAAGTGGGGTGAGATGTAGACAAAGTTTTACTCAGAAAGGAAGAAGAAGTAGGAGGCCAACTGAGATCACGGGAAGGGGAAGATAAAGATCAAATATGTTAAGACTTCTGACTATGGCCTCAAATATCAGGGAACAAATTGTGTCTTTTAGTTTAAGAGAATATCAAAAGTAGAGAAATATTAAATCATTCCCTTTTTGGGAACTCAGAAAGTGACTGCTTCAGAGTGTGATTTCAAAGACACGGCGGGGACAGCAGTGGTGCACATTGGTGCAGCGGGAGTAGAAGAGGCTGCCTGGGAGTTCTCAAGTTGACCTTGGACTCTGGCATTATGGAAGGGACCTGGGAATCCTGTCATGTTCTCAGGCAGAAATGGAATATACTTAAGAGTTTGACTGGTAAACTTGACAGAAGGGCTTATAGAAATAGAGGAAAATGGATGTTTCACTAGAGAAAGGCAGACTTGTTGAGGCAGTAAACCTACTTTCCCTCCCGCTATCACCCAGATCCCTCTGGATAGAGAGGGAGTAAATTTGAATGACTAAGCATTTATTCAAAGAGACAGAGTAACAGAAAAGAGTCCCTTGTACTGGAGGATGTTGAGGCATTAATCAGCAAAGTTAAGATCTTATTCTCTTAGACCCGTGGTCGGCAAACTATGGCTCGTGAGCCACATGCGGCTCTTTGGCCCTTTGTGTGTGGCTCTTCCTAAGCCTTAGGAGTACCCTAATTAAGTTAATAACAATGTACCTACCTATAT
>NW_006296625.1:2527074-2557659 GCF_000327345.1 Myotis davidii | reverse complement strand
CAGGAACCAAAAGGTCACCGGATGGATCCCTAGTCAGGGGACATGCCCGGGTTATGGGCTCGATCCTCAGCAGGGGGGGCATGCAGGAGGCAGCTGATCAGTGGTTCTCTCTCATCCTTGATGTTTCTAAATCTTCCTCTCTGAAATAAATAAAAACCTATTTAAAAAAATGCTTATCCATATGATTACAGAAGTAGAAAAAGAGTTAGAGACAGGAGAGAATACTGCCAGCTGGTGTTATTTAGTCTTTATAACATGTCTAGTATTATGTAAGGAGTTAGAAATACAAGAAGACAGAATTCTTATTCTTAAGCTCAGTATCTTCTAAACCAAGGAAGGCCTCAAATGAGAGGCACTATTTTGGACAGAAAAGTAGAACATTACACAGCAGGGAGATATCCCTCTCTCTTTCTCCCCCTTCCTTTCTATAAAAAAATCAATTAAAAAACACACACACTTGAGATTTCTTTCTGCACATGGCATCAGTGTGTCGCCTGGTATAAAAATTTTTTTTTTCTGATTCCTGTTAGGTTTCTAAGGTTTTCACTCTTAGCTTTGTAACTCTTATATTCTTCCTGTATTACACTGAGAGCACCTGATATATATGGGTTTCAATACTTTTAACACTTGTTCCTTTATCAACCAGTTCTCAATCATGTGGAAGGATGGAATTATGAGCCACACTGTGGTGTGGAATAATCATGGCCATAGGTTTTTTCAGGCATTTGACACAGGACGATATTATTTACCTTCATATCATATTAGATACCGTTCCCTAATTTTATAGGAGGAAACCAAGGTGTAAAGCTGTTGCCTAACATCACATTGAATGTGTGGAAGACTGGGACCCACGCTCCAGTCCCCTGATGCTTGGTAGTGGCTTTTCTACTCAATCATTGCTTCAGGAATGGGCTACTAGGAAACTCATTCTGGGAGGTTTTCATTGGGTTTTCCAGAACAAAGGGCCCTAGGGAGGAAAATGTTTTTGGGAGTTCTGCATGCTAAATCTTTCTCTGGGCCTAAACCGGCAGTCAGACATCCCCTAGCAATCCAGGACCCCTGGATCCTAACCACTTGCCTGCCTACTGGCTTGATAGCCACCTAACCGCTCCCCTGCCAGCCTGATGGCCCCCAATTCCCCTCCCCTGCCTGCCTCAAGGCCCCCAACTGCCCTCCCTGACCAACCTGTTGGCACCCAACTGCACCCCCCCACTGGCCTGCTTGCCCCCACCTCTCCCCGCTTCTCCCTGCCATCCTGATTGCCCCTAACCACCTCTGCCTTGGCCCCACCACCATGGCTTTTCCAGAAGGACATCTGGAAGGTCTCCAGGTCTAATTCGAATATCACCCTTTTATTAGTATAGATGTGAAATTGTTATAATGACCCATTTGCAGAGGAAAGCTTTTATTTGTACACCTTTCTTCTAATGGGAAGTTATTTTTCCTCAGCACCACTTTGGGATGACCTCACTATCCTTTATCCTCATTCTGAAATTAGGGTAGCCAATGGGCTTTCCTGGGTGCAATTAAGGTGAGGAGGATCAGAATTCTTTCTGAGAAGAAAAGTCAAATGGCTTCACAGCAGGAAATAACTGAAACCTCTATTTTGTTGAGTGCCACCAGACTGATGAGGTATATGTGGCTGAAGCATAAGCGAAGTATATCTTATTTCTCATTTATAAAAAGTAGTATGGCTATCGGTTAGAGCTGGTATTTGGTGTCGGCTAGTCTGGTTCTTGTCTAGCTCTGCCATTTAGCAGTTCTGTGATCTTGGGGAAGTTATTTAAGCTATTTGAGCCTCTATTTCCCCATCTGTAGAAGGGGAACAATAATTCTTAAATCTCAGAATTTTTGTAAGGATGAAATACTGTCACATAGAACCTACAACATATCACATATAATGCACAATATGTGTGTTTATATAGCCATCCAAACATAATTTTCATGTGATATACTTCCTTCTAGCTTTTTACAAAAATATATTGTTCTATAATTGTAATCAATGATGTATTATTATCAATAGTAATTAAATCATAATGGGTTTAATGTTCCATTTAGTTTTCATAATTAACATTTTTAATGCCTGCATAATATTTCATCAAGATAACAGAATTCGGCTGATCATTCCTCTATTTGTGACATTTTGATCATTCTCAGCCCTCCAATGATCTGCCCACATAAACTAAGGTTACTTTTCATGCAAACGAAACAAAACAAATGAACAACCCTTACTCATTCATACTATTTGTCAAATTTGCACTCAGTATTTTCGTAAGGAACTGCATTTGGGATTCCTGTTACAAGAATGGCTACACTTTACAGAGGCTACTTAATATTTTCTTGAGTTTTGATAGTCTGAGTGGCGTTGACATATAACGTAATCCTTTCTTAGGGCAGAGGGTACAGCCTGCTCACACAGGCACGCCCCTTGGATGTTATCATTTCACATCCTTTACGTTCAGAAATGGACCAGGGAGAGACCAAACCACGCCGAACTCCCACCTCAGAGAAACACTGCCTATTATCAGGCACCGCTTGAAATAAGTTAGGCCATATCCGCCGGTCTGCTGAAATGAACTTCCAGGGCTGGTTACGTGTTCCTGCTGTGCTCCTCTTCTGGCCATCCTATCAGTCTTACCCTGAGTGTTGCTATTAATAAAAGGATACTCCTTTTCTTCCCCACTCAAAAGAGGCCTATTATACCTCTGCAATTTCTGGATCCCCAAACCCACCCCTCACCCCTCGCCCCTAATTGAATCCACCTGCACTATAATTACTAGTTTCATTCTCCTTCCTGCCTGCATTATTATAGGTTTTGACAAAATATGAGATACTCATGCTCATTTTATTCACTGGACTTTCTAGTTGTGGTTATGGAATACATACAGAAATGGCTTGGCTACAGAGCAATTTGTCGTCTAACTTTTCGCTGCCAAACAATGTCACGTTATCTACTTTTGGATCTTATTATATTAGAAAGAAAAGTTTATTGAAGTTTAAAAAGCTTTGCTCTCATAGAGTGAGACATGCACTAAATTCGGTATTTCAATTTATCTCACCAAGGTTCATTTTCCAGAGTATACGGCGAGGTTAAGCTTTGTGTATCTTTCTTGGAGGGCCAAGTCCAGCTCGCCTATATTTGCAACCCTACGGGAAATGATCCCTGCACAAACTTCATATTTTAAAATGGAAAGGAAGAAAAGCACTAGCTCTCAAAAGGCTCTTTTCAGAAAGGCTGAAATGATGAAACGTGAATATTTACTTAAATGTTTGGCCTCGTGGTATATTTACATTAGGAACCCACTGTTTTCTTTGAGCCCTCCAACTTTTATTTTAAGACCTATATCATTCTGAAGCTATAAGTGAACTGCCGAGGGATGGAATTTTACAGGATGTGCTGCGGACAGGGTGCGGGCAGAGGAAAGCATATGTTTTCACACTTTAAGTTGTTAGGGGAAAAAGGGTATTTGAGCATAAATTGGCATTAGAAGGCAGGAAAGTCTTGGTTGGTCGGAAAATAAAGAAGTCTGCTCTGTTGAACCACAATGTTTGAGTCCTTCAAAACCATGTGCAATATATTCTGTTCATGTTTCACATTGTTAAGCAAACTGTTAGGAAGCGTTGGGAAAGATGGGATCTTGTGACCCCAGATTGAAGCGGGATTTCCACGGGCGCTTTCATTTTCCACTGCGGTGCGAGCGCCGCGATATCCCTTCTCCCCCAGCAAACATTTCCATAAGCAGCTTGCTGCCATCTGAACCTTATTTAATGTTCTACTCATCTGTTTGCTGCCCTCTAAAGCTGGTCCCTCTCCTACCTCCCCTAGGTTAAGCTCATCAGCATGTTCTCATCCCGCAAACATAATAGCTTGAAACTAATTTTGACGTCTTTCCCCTCCCAACCAGAGTCACCAAGCCCTTAGTGATCTGACCTTTATTCTATCTTTCCCAGGTCTCCCACAGCCCCGTGTCACATTATGACTTGGAAATAGCACACATCTGATCCAGAATGGGCTTTGGAGTTAGACATCTGAGGATCAAATCCAAACCATGGCACTCACCAGCTTGGGTAACTACAACAGGGTCAGTACAGCTACTTATAGGATTGGAGTAACTGTGCAGAATCATATATGTAAAACACAATGTTTGATACAAACCAGTCTATGAAGAAAAGTTAAGATTATTCATCAGTCTCCTTTTTGATGCTCCTCTCCCTTCCAAGTTCACCACCACCAAGTCAGTCTAACTAAAACACCTCCAACATATTAGTCCCACCTCCTGGACTCCCCAGTACTCACTGGCAGCCCAAAACTGGACTCTAGCTGCCTGGTTAGTGTTCTCTCCCTCTGCATACTTGATTACTCCAGTTAACCAGAGTTTTCAGTCCTCAAAAACGGGTTTGTTTTCCCATCTTTCATGCTCTCTGAATGTGGCTCACACTGTCCTATTCACCTGGAGCACCTTCTCTCTGGAAGTCCTTTCCACCTATCCAAATCTTGTAAAGATACAGTCAAGTCCAATTATTTCTGCAAAGTCACCCCTAACCATGATCACCATCTGAATTCCAATAGCTCTTAACGTTAGTCACTAACTTCTTAGGAAGTTAATCACCTCATGCCTATGACATGGTGTTCCATCTTTATTGAGGTGTACTATTGCTATTTAACTTTTCACATATTTATTTCTTACTCCTTCAATCATTTCCTTAGTTCATTGGAGGCAGAAAGCACGAAGTTTACTGTGTTATGTCTGTTGTAGTTTCTGGCACTTAGTCAATTTGACAGCATAATTGGATCATTTAAGGGGATAGCGTGATTTATGTCTGACATTAAGATATTTTGTGTTAATATCTGGGACATAACTTTTTAGAGAAATAAAGCTGAGGTGCACTCTCTTTGTGCCAAGTACTGAGCTAGGTAATGGGGATGGAAAGGTTGATACTGTGCTTTCTTGAGGACCTCGCTCTGGGAGAGATGCCCACGAATCAGTACATGCAGGAGGGCTATGTGTCGATTACTGGTAGGCACACCTGTGCACAAGGCAGGTGGCTGTCCTTTCTACACGAGGAGGTGGGATGGCGACATGGGAGCAGAGGAGGTACCGGAGAGCTGGTTCTTAAAGAGGAGGAGTACTTTGCTCCAGGAAAGAATGTGTGTGCTTGTTGGTGGGTGGGAAGTAGAAAAAAAATATCCTTTGATGTACATGACAATTCATAAAAAGAAGTTTATAAATAGAAAACAAGAATTTGTTAAGAATGTACAAATATTTAAAAATAATGAATAACTAAAGTTTACTTTCCAAAAATATGTTCACACCAACTTTCTTCTATTCTCCTTTCTCCTTCCCCCGTCACTCCCTCTCTCCCGTTCTTCCTTCTTTCTGGAATAGCCTTAAAATCTGCTACAATTTCTCAAGAACTTGCTGTGTGTCAGCCTTGATGCCAGTCCCGCCATCTCTGATCTCCTTTAAACCTGTACAGCTCTCTAAAGTCAGCTCTACTCCTGATGAAGAGCCTCAGATGCAGCAGCGAAAATAACTTGCTCAAAGTCAGCTGGTAAGTGGCACAGCCGGGGCTCTACACGCCTGTCTCCCAGGTCCTTGCCTTTAGTCACACACAGCTGCCTCACTCGCTCCCTACTCTACTCCATCTGACTCAGTGTAGCATAAGTCCTGCCATTTTAAAGTCCTAAATATTTTTCCGAGTTTCCATCCCAATTACATTAGCCCTGATTGAGACCCACACACCCACCTGGATAATTGCCACAGCCTCCTGATGGGTCTGCAATGCTAGCCTTTCCCCAGTTACAGCACAGATGGCGGTCAAGGTGATATTCTTAGAAGGCTTCTAAGGTGTTCTATTGTCTACGAGACACTCTAGTCAGGGGTTGCTGATGCTGACAGTCCAGAATACACATTGGCAACCACTGTCCTATAGGGTTCTGGTTGGATTCCGAAGAGCCAGTGAAGCTGTGAAAGGTAGGAATCTGGCAGGGGGAAGATTGAAGACAGATGGTAGTGACTGGAAAACCAAATGAATTCTTCTGCATTTACCTGGATATTTGGCATCACATTAATAGAGCTTGAGAATAAACATGCTCATTCCTATGCCAGGTTGGTGTATGTACAATAACAGAATGTCTAAGGAGTGGGCGTTTGCATAATCCTTGAAAATCAGAATGGAAGTATGTGTTCAACTTTTTTTACTTTGTTCTGAAGCTATTTTTGAAATATCTGGTTTTCCCAGGCTGTCAAATATATGTCTTATTAACATGGTTTAATAACGTTGTAGTAACGTAGTTAAACACTAGTTGGTTTGAGTCCTCCCTTATATAAAACTGGGTAGACATGATGGGAGAAGTTACATTTTTCTATCTTCCCACATTCCTTGCTTTGTTTACATTGAAGTTGAGAAAAACAATCACTTTCCGAAACCAGACCCTCTTGTGCCTGATGCTCAACTGGCCTCCTTTGGGTGTGGGATGTGTGAGTGTGTAGGAATGTGCATTGTCACTCTAGGATCCGGACTCTTGAACCACTCTAACTAGAAAATTAAATAAATATAAATTAAAAATTAAATAAATTTAAATAAAAGTGAAATAAATGCTTAAAGAATTATTGTCTCCACCTTTTTTTCTTCTTCTTCAATCTATGTAGATATGTCCTGATCAGGCCATTGTGTGATATGAAAATGTTTCCTATGTTAGAAAGTAGAATGAGGTTAATGATGTATTCCTTTCTTTTAGTCATTATTCTGTTTGAGTGGAAAATGTAAGAAGTTAAAGTAAAAATAAAATAATAAAAACTACACTACGTATTTAATTGTCTCACTCTCTATAAACAATTATGCAAACTTGTTCAAACTGTTCCTAAACAACTTGTTTTTGTATATTCATTCAAGCTTTAGTGTGAGTGTTTCCTCTTGTTTTTGATAGAGTGTTCATAAAGTGTCTACAAATGCATTCTTTTTCTTTGATTTTATTTTTTATAACTCTGAATCTGACCATGCTTTTTAAATTATGTGTTTGTCATGCTTGGCGGCTCATTCCATGTTTGGCCATTCCTAAGCTTCTGTAATTCTTTTGAGGGCTCCAAAAGGTTGTTGTGTGCCCTGACCTCCTGCTAGGTGAACGGCTTTTTTTCTCCCTCCAGATGTTTTCCAGTTCAAACTTTTATAGCCACAGTCTGTATACAAGTCATATACGAAAAGTGTCAAATATCATTGTCCAGCAGTAAAATTAGGACCCTTTTAAATTGGAGGGAAATGTTAACAAAGTGCAACTGTGTCCTGCCAGTGTTTCTCCTGGCGAGCTGGCTCAGAGACGGCTGTTTTCCCTTTAGCCATCTGTGCTTCCATAAACAATCCTCCGTGGTTTCTTCTCCTAACTCAAATTCTAGCAGCTGCATTCCCGTCTCCGCTCCTTTTGATGTTGTGACACCAGTAGCAGCACAGTCATGAATCTTGGTGCTTCTTTCTACTTTTAGGGATTAAATCACCAAAAATGTAGAATAAGTAGTTCACATGAGCCTCCCACATGGGGATTCTGCAATGCATGTGCTAAAGCAGGCCATTTGGGGCCTGATGAGAAAATGAAATAGAGTATTTTAAGCCTCACCCAACTTCATATGCCCACGTTTCTTCTCTATTTGAAAACAAGCTAATTCTTCTATTTATCATTAAAAATTTTTTATCTGTTGAGAAGTCCTCCTGTTCTTACTCTACCCCCCACTACCCATCATGTTAACTATTTCCAGCATCATGCACTTCAGCTCCTTGAATTCAGTTCAAAGAAAGTGCTTTCATAAATAGACATCTAACTTTATTAGGTATTTGTTGACCTCCTAACCCTTCATAGGAGGTCTTCAGATGTACAATTAGTTAGTGTACAGTATATATATACATACACACACACACACACACATATATATATAATCTCTTCATGGATCACATCACACTTTTTGTTCCTGTTTAAATTCATTTATTGCACATTTTTTGTTTTTCAATGAAATCAAGTCATTACAAATTGTAGAACTTTTCAGAATATATCACATTTGCTCTTTTAAGAGTTAAGCAAATCTGATAGTGATTTCCTCATTAATATGTTCTCGCAAAAAGTTGTGTTGCAAAGTCTATATAACAACCTTTCTTTTAAAAAAAGGCAAATGTAATAAAGTAAGATATCATATAAACAAAAAGAAATTTAAAAATATCTCCCAAAGAGCTTTGTGAGCAGTTGCATTGGAAACCTGATAGTTGAACAATAAGCAGATGACCAGCAGAGAACACAATGATCTCACACACATTAAAAAAGTATCAGATGCCTAAATAATATTAAAAACCTGCAGATAAATATTATAATATTTGAACATTAAATCGTTTTTACTGTAATACCAAAGACCTGAATTTAACAAAACATTCAAGTGATTGGTCAATATTTTTTCTTTTCATTGACAAGCTTTGTTGATTTTGTAAGATAAAGATATTAAAAATGAGCTTGGCTATTAGTCTTGAGCTCTTTAATGTTCAGATGCTTTTGCTTTCATGTAGGATTATATTACTAAACTCAGGAAAATGTTTTCTTTTTTTCCTGAATAAACTGTTTCTTTTGAAGAAATAAACTATTCTTAAATTCTTGTGAAATATCAGTGAATTAATGAATTTTATAAATTATGTTGCGTGCCCAATATTTCATTCCAGGAACCAATTTTCACTTAACTAAAAGTTCTATGGGGGTCAGGGTCTATCTTATTCTTTATTGTTGCCCCAGTGCCAGCATGATAGGCACTCAATGAATGGATGGGGAAAAGTGAATGAGTGTTGGTTAATGTTTTAAACTTATTATACTTAAGCAGGATTATAGGAGACACAAAGAGTAGGAATCAGAGGTTTTCATTCTGCCACTTGGCCAGTTGGATGGCTTTGAGTGAGGCACCAGATACCTGCTGTTTTTCTTAGTCATTAAATTAAGGGGTTTGAGTGGATGGCTTTTAAGTTCCTTTGCAACATTATTTTAGTATAATCTCTAGGAGGATCACCTCATTTATGCTATAAATGTTTATTGAACACTTTGATAACACCATGCAGAAATCATTTACCCAATGATTCTGTAATTTATAGTATGAGTTAGAGGAAAAGAGGTGAGAAGTGTACAGTAAAGGGAGATAGTAAAGAGGGTTGAAAGCCCAGAGGAATTGAAAGCAGACTTTATGTGATAGGAACATTCTGGATGATGGAGAAAGAGTATAGAGAGCAGCGGGAGAGGAAGAGTAGAGACAAATTAGGAGGGTGTTGTCATGGTCCAGAAGAGGGAAGAGGGAAGCTGGAACTAGGGTGGACAGTGGCACTGGTGAAAGTGAATGAGTTTGACACCTATTGTGTGTGTAGAACTGACAGTAGTTGGGATGGTTATTTTTAAGAATAAAGAATGAGCCCTAACTGGTTTGGCTCAGTGGGTAGAGTGTCAGCCTGTGGACTGAAGGGTCCCAGGTTCAATTCCAGTCAAGGGCATGTACCTTGGTTGCTGGCACATCCCCAATGGGGTGTGCAGGAGGCAGCTGAATGATGTTTCTAACTCTCTATCCCTCTCCCTTCTTCTCTGTAAAAAATCAATAAAATATATTTAAAAAAAATAATGAATGATCAGGCACTATCAAGAGTGATTCTCAGAATTCCTGCTTTAGCAACTGGGGATGGCCTTGACTAAAATGAAGAACATAAGTGGAATAGGAGACTAGTGCATTTTAAGGTTGATTGGTGAACATCAAGTGGAGGTATTAAGTAGGCAGTTGGATGCATGGAGCTTAGAATTGATTCTAGGATGTAAATATAAATTTTGAGTCATCAGAATACATAGATGATATTTAAATTATGAGATTTGCTATAACAACAACAGCTATACCAAACCTTGAGCAACTCCAATATTGTTTGTTTCAAGAGGTACATATGCTATCTGACCTATTAGAATGACTCTTTTAGTTGAAATCATATACCAATTAGTCATTAATGGCCAAATATTTTAATGGCAAAATTATGGAAATATTTTGTGTCTTTTTTATCCATATGTTCCAAATATTGCAAAAAATATATTTGGATGAGAGAAGCCTTTGATTAGAGACATATTTTTCCAATATGTATGTAGATTTGAATTTTCTCCCTGAAACTCAGTTGGGAGAAAGTTACATATTAATATTTTTTGGTACTCAAATATAAGCTATAAAGCTTCATATGTTTTGGGTTGGAAATGTATCCTTAGTTTTATGTTTCTTAGAGGGTTATACTCTTCCAGAGGCCTTGGAAAAAGTTCCACGGCTTAACTGGTCAGAAAACTTGGGCAAGGACCCTCTGAGTTCTTCACTTTCCCATGGTTGACAGCTCAAGGCAGCTACATGAAAATTTGCGTTGCCTTACAGGAAGTCATAAAGGCTTTAGATTTAATTTTGAACAAAATTTTGGGCCAATCTTCCAATCTCTAACATATTATTCACTTCTCCTCCGTCTCAGAATTTCATCCATTTGGTTAAGGAAGCCTATCACCTTTTAATCCCCTTCCTATTCCTACTTAGGTCCCCAGGAGAGGAGGATCCAGGCTGTGCACTGCAGATCCTTCCTGTGCCCATGAGAGGCCGGTGCTGCCAAGTCACAGCCAATTCCTAGCCACTGTGTGTCCATCATCAGAGGCAATTTCAGGTTTTTCCTCTCTCCTAAGCGGAACAGAAACCAGGAAAATCGTTCCCCTTAAAACTGGTTTGTGATTTTCAAGATCCACCAGGTGCACCTTTGTTTCTGTGTAATTTTCATGCTTCCATGTCACGTTGTTGAGAACCGCCTGCCACAAAATGTGGACCTTCGTTGAAAGCAATGAAGCAAAAAGGCGGACAGTTGCACTTCTTTAACTTCTGATCCTCCTGTTGTGGTTGTGCAGTGTTGCTTTCAGCCTCACTGTGGGCTCAGACCCCCTGCAAATTCTTGTACCTTTGCTTGTTGCCCAGTCAGTCACATGGCAGGTGGGTGGAGGGGCCGGTCCATTTGCAGGTACTACCACTCCTATCTTGCCAGTGTATTTTGGAAGGGACCTCAGCAAAGGTGTTTACCTTGAGATTCCTTAAAGCTGACTAGCAGCTGATTAATGCGTTGTCTATTCTACTTGGTTAGGGACTAGGCCAGTGGTCGGCAAACTCATTAGTCAACAGAGCCAAATATCAACAGTACAACGATTGAAATTTCTTTTTTTTTTTAAATATATTTTATTGATTTTTTACAGAGAGGAAGGGAGAGAGATAGAGAGTTAGAAACATCGATGAAAGAAAAACATTGATCAGTGGCCTCCTGCACATCCCCCACTGGGGATGTGCCCGCAACCCAGGTACATGCCCTTGACCGGAATCAAACCCGGGCCCCTCCTCAGTTCGCAAGCCGACGCTCTATCCACTAAGCCAAACCGGTTTCGGCCGAAATTTCTTTTGAGAGCCAAATTTTTTAAACTTAAACTATATAGGTGGGTACATTGTTACAACTTAATTAGGGTACTCTTAAGGCTGAGGAAGAGCAACACTCAAGGGGCCAAAGAGCCGCATGTGGCTTGCGAGCCGCAGTTTGCTGACCATGGGACTAGGCTGATTCCCCTGAAATCATCTGACACCTGTTTCTAAAATCTCAGATATGAGCCATCACTGTCTTCCTCTGCTCTTAACTTTATTAACATCAATAGCTGAAAGAAGATGAAAGGAATGTCAGACTATTAACAGGTCGATTTCATGGCAAAGCAAGTTGCCAAAATTGTCCTGCTTCACTTGTTTTAAAGAGATCATCCACATGTTTGAAGTCTAAGATATCTTGTCCAGAAGCCTTCTGATCAGTCCATTGTTGTAATCTGTATATTAGCAGACACCTTTTCAACCAGCCTCCTGGTGTTTATCCAAAAAACTGACATGCTCCAGTTCTGGGATCCAACACATCCAAGAGCCTGTTTTGATTAGTTGAGACATTCATTTACAGTCACTAAAGCACTAATGGATCAGAATGCCACTCTTGAAAAAGTAAACTCAGTAATTGATCATTTACTTCTTGCATCAAAGGGAATATAGTCTTCCCGCTGTCTACGTCTACACCTTAGCCAATGTCTTGGGTGATGTGGGTAGGTGTGG
This sequence comes from Myotis davidii, assembly GCF_000327345.1. NCBI lineage: Eukaryota > Metazoa > Chordata > Mammalia > Chiroptera > Vespertilionidae > Myotis > Myotis davidii. The sequence goes on along the minus strand of NW_006296625.1, from coordinate 2,545,519 downwards.
GGACATAGGACTGTTTTCATATCCCAGGATCCTGGCATTCCGGTCATCATCACCTACACTTCTTATTTAGGAAGCAGTTTCCTGTTTTGAAATTCAGGGTCTGAGATAGGGACTGTAAAAATCAATTTATGTGCTACTTTATTTTTGGTATTTCCCTAGTAATGACAGAGAAATCCATCTCTTGGCAAACTTAAGATTGTACTCATAGTTTTTCCCTTTTCTAAACTTTTTGAGTATCGCTTTACACTTTCTTAGGAGATTTAAAGCATTCTCTATATGCTTTTAAACCCAGTCCTGTCCCATCCATTAGTATTTCCCACATTCATCTTTTTCAGAGTCCACATTTATCTTTGCACAACAGTTCTCCAACAGGGTCACAGCTGTAACTGGTTTCTTGAACAGTCTGAACTCAGTGGGGAATGAATAGGAAACCATTCTGTTCTCTCCCGTCACTGACTAGAACCACACTCAGATGAATTTCTCTTTCTTGTTACATGGGTGACATCTTGGACAGATTAAAATTGGGGTCGCTATTGAGTGAGTTGATTTTAAAATTCTAATCTCCATTCTGATTGAAATTTTAACTCTTCCTCTCTCCCAGTAGATTTAAAATAGCGAGTGGGCCTAACCAGTTTTGCTCAGTGGTTAGACCATCGGCCTGCAGACTCAAGGGTCCCAGGTTCGATTCCGGTCAAGGGCATGTACCTTGGTTGCAGGCACATCCCCAGTGGGGAGTGTGCAGGAGGCAGCTGATCGATGTTTCTCTCTCATCAATATTTCTAACTATCTATCCCTCTCCCTTCCTCTCTGTAAAAAATCAATAAAATATATTAAAAAAAATAGGGAGTGGGACATACAGACAATAAGTGCGGTGAAGGCCTGAGGGGTGGCGGGAGTTAATGGGGGGGGGGGAAGGAAGGAGGGAAGGGGAAATCTGTAAAATTTTCAACAATATAGGGGGTAAGGGGGAGATATCAACCAAAGGACTTGTATGCATGCATATCAGCATAAGCGATGGACGCAGACAATAAGGGGTGAGGGTGAGGGCAGGACTGGGAGGATGAGGTGGACAATGCGGGGATAAAAACACATTTGTAATACCTTAATCAATAAAAATAAAAAATACTGCAAAAAGTAAAATATAAACAAAATGAGGAGTGGGAAGGGTCTGCTTTTTTATTTTTCTGTCACTTGTGGGAAGGGAGGCTGAGACTAGAAAAGGCAGTCTCTGGAGGTCATTAGTGCTACTCACAAGTGTTTCTATTCTCCTTGGCACATGAAGGAGTTACACTTCCCACTCCTTCATATACTTTCTTAATGACAGATGGAGGGAAAAGGGAATGTGGGGAATCCCACATTCTCACAGCTGCCATCTGGAAGTGACTTATCTCACTTTCAGTCAGTTTTTATTGGCCAAAGTGAGCAGCCTTAATCACCACCATAATTTACCTTTCTGGTCCCCAAATAGTTGGCTACTTCTTACCCAAAATTCCATCCGGCCCCAAGCCTAGAATCTATGAGTGATATTCCATAGTTTCCTTACCAAGTCTGGACATGACATGTCTTCTTTCAGTCTGAAGATCTATGAATGTTGGAGACAAATTACCTATCTCCCACACACCCGTTATTCAATGGTGGAAGAAGGTTATGACAACTAAAATAAGCATTCCCACCTAGAAAGAGGGAAGAGCGAGAGACACAAAGTGACTGCAGGCTCACAGCAAATCTTAAATCCAGCTAGGTCTAGCCTGACAGTGAAGAATGCTTCCTGATTAGACCTTGACTCTGCTCACTAGGAGAGCTCCCTGGTCCACTGGTCCCATGGCTCTTGAATCTGTCACTCTAGAAAATTCTTCCTTTTCCATTACTCTTTGACCTAATCAGAACAGATACTGGTAAATTTGTCTGCTATGGAATGCTGAGCAATTTTATTCATCTGCTTCATGACTCTGAGAAGTCAGAGACCTAAGATAATTTTAAGTTTTGAACAGCCTCTGACTTGTTCAGTTCAGATATGTGGTTTCTTTGGTAGTATAACTTTGCTAAAAACATAGCAAGCATCATATCTATTAGATTCCATTCAGTTCTATGTGCCAATGGAACACAGTTTATTTTTAAACATACTAATTCCTTTTGCTAAAGTGCTCCTGTCTCTATCTTGAGTTAATTAGGAAACTACCAGGCTTTTGTTATTGGGGTTTTTTTCCCCCCTAAACCCTTTTGTCAATTGGGAAAACACATGAGCATTAAACCTTTAGTTGTTTCTTGCTGTTCTCATCTCCTTAATCTATTCAGAGGTTTTAACAATAAGATTGAAAGCCACACCTTTAATTGACTTTCAATAATAACTGGTCTTTATTATTCTAATGAATCCTCAAGTTTTTCTTTTGCAAGTTGAGGAAGGAGAATTAGTAGCCTCTTGAACCTTATTTATAGGTTTTTGTTGTTCCATTTTATTTGCTTTTATTTACTCCTGAAGTTAGCCAATTCTTTTCTGAACTCATTTCTTTCTCATAATACCATATCCTCCCCCTTATCTGTGGTTTTACTTTCTCTGGTTTCAGTTACCCAGGGTCAACAATGGTGGAAAATATTAAATGAAAATTTCCAGGAATAAACAATTCTTAATTTTTAAATAGCACCATTCTGAGAAGTGTGGTGAAATCTTGCACTGTCCAGCTTCATCCTACCCAGGAGGTGACTACCTTTTGTCCAGCTTATCCAGATGTCCATCAGTCCTTTAGTATCCATGTTGGTTATCAGATTGACTGTCGTGGTAGTGCTTGTGTTCAAGTAACCATTATTTTATTTAATGATGACCCCAAAGCTCAAGAGTAGTGACGGATATGTGAAAGAGAGGCCGTAAAGTGCTTATTACATATTATTAGAAGGTCAATAGCAGCCTAATGCTAAGTCACAATGCCTACATCATTCACCTCACTTTACCTCATCACATAGGTAGGTATTTTATCATTTCACATCATCACAAGAAGGGTGAGTACTGTACATAAGATATTGAGAGAGAGAGAGAGAGAGAGAGAGAGAGAGAGAGAGAGACCACATTCATATCATTTTTATTACAGTATATTGTTAAAATTGTTACTGGACTAAAAGGGTCTATTTGCCTGTGCACATCAAAGTCCAGTAAGACACAAATAGGAGTTTGCAGCAAAGAAAGTAAGGATTTATTGGTTGAGAAAAGTGGCCTATGCCCATAACAGGTGAGCTAATTCAAAGAACTGGCTCCAGCTGGCTTCCATGGGATGGGCTTCATAGGGGAAAAATCATTAATCATGGTGACTAAGGGAGTTAGGGTCACGGTCAGGATCATGGTCTCTATTGATTGGTCTGCACTCGGGTAGGGGATCGTTAATCAGTGCATCTGGTCCTGATATGAGCCATGGCATTGCTTCTTCTGGTTTCACAGATTTTCTGGGCCTGGGGCTGAAGCACAACTGAGGCCTAGATGTTATCTCTAGTTTGACTCAAACTCTGTCTCTGGGGTCAACAGACTGGAGACTTTGTTCCTAAGATTATTTGATGCTGACCAGAACCTCATTGTCCGGAGGGCTTACTGATTAAGGGAGTGGTCCTGCTAGGGAGAAGGAGGCAGGTGAGTCAGGGTGCTGGATGAGGCCAGTTTGAATCAAAAGGAAAGAAAGGAGAAGAGATCATATTAAAGAAATGGAGTTTCTACATGGTTATACTATTTTATTTTTGACTATTGTTGTTAATCTCTTACTATACCTAGTTTATAAATTAAACTTTGTCATAGGTACACATGTATTGGAAAAAAACAGAGTACAGATAGGGTTTGGTACTAGCTGTAGTTTTTGGCATCCACTGTTGTTTTAGAACCTATCTCCCATGGATATGTAGGACTACTGTATCTTATCAAAGTGAAGCCAGCAACAACCAGTATACAGGTTGTTTGTGTATATTATCTTCATTCCAAGTTATTTCAGGCAATAGCTTTAAGTATCATTGGTATATAGCTTTAATCATTATCATTTCAGCTTCCAATAACAGTTTCCTTTCCTTGCTGCCCACCGCTTGGATACTGAGCAATGCTATGTATTGCTGGTTGTATGTTGTATATCATGATTCCGTCTCACATTGAGTACTAATTTCCATATCAGTAAGAATACATAAAGTAGTGCTTAACCCAACAAAGTTTAGTTCTTGCTCCAGCTACATGTGCAATACAGGACAATAGAAGAGCTTTGCTCCTTGTGATTGCTCAGGGACTTAGGTTGGAGGCTCCAGTTGATGGAGGGTCCATGTAATTAGATTTCATTGACTACAGCTAGTTACTTGGCTAACCTAAGTTCATATTGGATAGGGAAGTATAATACTACCAGATGCCTAAAAAGAAAACTAGAATGTTTGTAAGTAGCCCTAATGAATATCATAAGCATCATGGCATTATAGTGATTGGGTCTAGCTTTTACTATTTTAATTTGTCCATCTGTGTTGCAGATTTAGAATGAACAAGAATCCTTAGCAATCTAATCCTTTCCCAAAGCCTGTTTCTTCCATATTCTTCCCAATCCACTTAAAATAGCAATTCCATTTGCTCACGTTTTTTTAATAAAAAATCTTATCATCTTTCATGTTTCTTTTTCTCTCACACTCAAAATCCAATCTAAAAGCAAATTATATTTGTTTTACTTTCAAAACATATCCATAATATTACCATTTTTCTCCATTTTCATTTATACCATTTAGCTTAAAGTTACTATTGCTGTTCACCTCCTAATTGGTTGCCTTACTTCTACCTTAAACCTGTTTAATTATTCTCAATGCATTTGTCATCATATTTTTTAATGCCTAGAAATATCATATAATTCTGGATCATTTTACTTCATGATCCAGTCCCCCACATTCTTCTACCCCCCCATATTCCTTTATTTACTCCCTTCTTGCCCAATCTGTCTCAGCTCCATGATTTTCCTTACAGTCCCTCAAACAAACTGAGTGTTCACATGGGAGTTTTACATAAGGTGAAGGTTACATTTCATGTCGGTGAAGAAAATATGTTTTTGCAATAACTGGATAAATATCTAAAATATATAAAGTTGAATTCATGATAAATTTAGAGTTCACTCCAAAATAGATTAGTTACATATACAAAACTTAAATTTTGGTATACAAACCCACTAAAATAAATAATTAAATACAGGGAAGTATTTTTGAGCATGATATAAAAATGCAACTATAAAACAAAGGACGAATCCAATTTATCACTTGAATTGATGTTATTCATTTACATGAAATTTTAAAATATTGTATATGTCGACTTCTGCACAACAAAGGAAGCCATCAACCAAATGAAAAGGCCACCTACAGAATGCAAGTTAACATTTGCAAATTGTATATCTAATAAGGGTTTAACAGCCAATATATATATATATATATATTTGTATATAGAAATACAGATCCATAGCAAAATCCCAAATAATCTAATTTAAAAATGAAAAGAGGAAACATATAAACATGTTCCCAATGAAGACATACAAATGGCCAATAGGTACCTTAAAAGGTGCTCAACATCACCAATCAGAGAAATGCAAATCAAAAGTACAATGAGATATCACCTCACATCTGTTAGAATGGCTATCATCAAAAAGACGAGATAACAAGTATTGGTGAGAATGTGGAGAAAAGGAAATCCTTTACATCATTGGTTGAAACGTAAATTGGTACAGTCATTATTGATACAGACGCTAATTAGACTGGACATCCTTCTGGATGAAGCAGGGGCTGTAGCCATGGGATCGAGGAAGCCACCCCAGCTGCAAGGGATCCAGGCAGCCACCACGGCTGTGAAGGCCTATTCTTGCACAAATTTCATGCATTGGGTCGGGCCTCTAATATATATATATATCATATGATCTATCTATTCAATTTCTAGGTATATAGCCAGCTAATTAGACTGGACATCCTTCTGGATGAAGCAGGGGCTGTAGCCATGGGATCGAGGAAGCCACCCCAGCTGCAAGGGATCCAGGCAGCCACCACGGCTGTGAAGGCCTATTCTTGCACAAATTTCATGCATTGGGTCGGGCCTCTAATATATATATATATCATATGATCTATCTATTCAATTTCTAGGTATATAGCCAAAGGAAATGAAAACAGGATATTGAAGAGGATCAGCATTTTCATCTTCATTGCAGCATTATTTACAATAGCCAAGATAGGAAAATAACCTAAATGTCCATCAACAAATGAATAAATAAAGTACTAGAATGATATATATCCAATGGACATCATTCAGCCATAAAAAAGGAAAGCCTGCCATTTGTGACAACATGGGTGAAACGTGAGGGTGTTATGCTAAGTGAAATAAGTCGGAGAAAGACAAATACTGCATGGTAACATTTATATGTAGAATCTAAAAAGGAAGGGGGGAAAATGAAACTCGTAGAAACAGAGAGTAGAAAAGTCAGGGGCTGAGGGTAGGGTTGGGGTAAATAGAGTGCGTTTTGTAAAAGGTACAAACTTTCAGTTATAAGATGAATAAAGCCTGAGAATATAATGTGAAATAGGGTGACTATAGTTAATAACACCGTATTATATAAAATAAAATAAAATCTGATTTCTTCTAAAAAGTCAGAAACATGCATGAATTAGTGTTTTTTCCTGGAACACTCTTTTGAGTTATTTATTCATGTATTCACTCAGCTAATATTTTTGAAGAATTAGAGACTGGCTTTAGTTAGGTACTGGGTATGTATCAGTGAACAAAATAGAGAAAATCTCTGCTGTGGGGAATTGGAACGTATACTAAACATACACTATGTACCAGACACTGTGTGAAGGCTATGGAGCTTTATATAGTTCTGCTTTAAAATTCTTGTTAAAGAAACAGATATAAACATATTATCACTACCCAGAAGTGTTACACACTGTTATTGCTCTAGATGAGTGGTTTTGGGGAAAAAAAGTATATGGCAAATACATCACAAACAGTCAAAACAAACAACACAACAGAAGACAAGTATTTCAAATTTCTGAGGGCTGACTAATGTCCTAGCTATATGAACAGTTCACTCAAATTAATTTTTTAAAAAGTTCAGAAACACAGACACACAATAAAATGCACAAAGAATATGATCAGAGAAAATAAAAATGGATCTTAAACATATTAAAAGGAAAATCATCTCACTGCTAATACTTAAAAGAAGCAAATGAGAACTTGAATGAAATACACTTTTTAAAATCACAATACCAGCAAAGATAATTTATTTTAAACATCTGGTGTTTGACTAATAGGGTACAATTATAATTCTCAAAAAAAAAAAGATATACAGATTAAACAGAAAAATCTATCATAAGCTATAGAAGCAAATAAAATCCCATTATGAGTTTGTTAAGTATTTTCTGTTAACACTATATCTTCCCCCAAAATACTTATGTCCTTTAAAATATTCTGAGATAGTCTGCATTTGGAGAACCAACGATGGTGTCCATTTTGTTAACCTAAGCTGATTGTTGACTTGGCCCTGAATTCTTGATATTTTGTGGAACCATCATTGAGAAGATTTTGTTTTATTCTTTACCGGAAACACATGTTCAGGGGGAAACCAGGAATAGTTTGTTCTTGACAGCTATAACTATTATCAGGGTCACACCCTTGTGGAAACCATGGATATAAGAACATAGAGCTGCCTCATTCAATGCTGGGGTCCCACCAGGGGCAGGCAGGTTCTCTGCAGAAGACCTGGGTGCAGTACTCAGTTCTTCCTTATTCCCTCCCAACAGTGCCTGCCCTCTGGCCGGATTCTAGACATCGATTTATTTTACTTTCTGGCAGCTGAGCTCTAGAGCACTTTCAAAAGAAAAGGCCACAAATGAATAAAATATTTCCTCTCGGGGGTCTGAAGAGAGGAAGGACATTTGAAGCAGATGGACAGGATGCTTAGCTCTCTGGCGCAAAGCTTTTGGATTCTTTACATCATCCATCTACTCCCCGTGCTTCTCTCCTGCCTCTAACTCATCCAGGCTGTCCCTCAGCGGCCTCTCGCACCTCCCAGCCTGGCCGTATTTTTCCCAGGCGCTGGAATTGGAAGGACTTTCTGTGAGGTGGGACGGGGTTTTAAGGGTGGCCAAGCAGGAGGATGTGAAGAGAAAGAGACTGGGGCGGGGCAGTGAAGCGTCTCAGAAATCTTGCCTTAAGGCCCAGAACATAAAGCTAAACTACTGGTAGGAAGCTATAAATCCTTCATTTCAGTGAAAGGATTGGAGCACATCTTCTCCAGCTCACAAGGACTTCAGCAGAAAAACATTTATCTTGTCTAACCTTGCAAAGTTGGTCCAAAAGCAGACTGGTTGGACGAGGCAGAAATGTTGGGAAAGCGGTCACTGGGAAGGCTGTGTTCTTACAGGCAGCCCTCTGCAGGAGGGAGCTATGCCTCTACACAAAAATGCTTTCATGGTCTGGCCCCATTTCTTTGGCTTGGCCGGCCGGATTCAAGGGCTTTCTTTAGGGGGTTCTGCTTGCGATTTCAGTGACCCTGGGCCCCACTTCACTAGAGTTACATTTTTCTGTCTCTGATAATGATGATCTGTAAACAGTCTCAGCCTCTCTGTTGCAACCCAGATGTGAGTTATACACTGTGATGCAAAGAGAATAAAAAAAAAAATTAGTCCAGGATGTTCTTTGTGACATTTAGAATTCCTTTGAGAGGAATTTTCCAACTTAAGGTCTTTCCCCCATCTCCCCCCATAAGCATTTTATAAGTCTTGCCGGAATGATTAATCATATTTCTAAATAAAACATTTACTATTCAATGTCTAAATAAGGTATTTGAAATGCAAAGAGGTTTTCCTTTGGCTCTTCTTGAAATAAAACTTTTCTGAACATTTCTTGGATGAGAGGATATGGACATTTTCAGGTTTCAATGTGTCAAAGTGTTTGAGGAGCTGGTGATGGCACTTACTTACCTGGTGACCTGGCTGCCTGACTGCTCTGCATTTGTGTTTTGTTAAGTGATTTGTAGGCTATTGAGCCCGGGAGACCTCAGCACGGTTCCAATGCATTCCATTATGTTTTCATTGCTAATGTAATTACCGACATCTACAGAATAGCAAGTGTATATAAAAATGAATCATTCCATTTCTGCAGGCTTAATGGGCTTCTTGAAAGAAAAGGAAAGAGAGAAAAAAGATTGAGTCTATTAAGCCTTTTCCCCTCCCTCTCCAGTTTCCCAGTGAAATGTATTTCCTTAGCCACTACCTTTTTTTCTCCTTTTCTTTCTTTCTTTCTCTCTTTCTTTCTTTCTTTCTTTCTTTCTTTCTTTCTTTCTTTCTTTCTTTCTTTCTTTCTTCCTTTCTCATTTCCAACTTTAGTCCGTAACAAACTTCCAAATTGCCTCTCTCAAAAACTGTGGAACATACCTAATAGTTTCTCTTTGTGCAAGAAAAGAGGGCATAGAAATTGCTAAATTTAATCAGTAATAATCAGAGAAATGCGAGATGAATCTTGTCAGAGGTTAGGAAATTATGATTCTAGCGACCCTGATTCAAATAGTAATATGATTTTGATAGGCAGAAAAAAGCTCAGGATGAGACTAGGACATAAAACAGGCACAGGGACCTTTCAATTATTGCTTTTGGTGTGTTCTCGAGAAATTGAAAGTTTGGAAATTTAACCCAGTAGCCCTCACCTGGGTTGTTTTGCTCCCCACCCCATGCCCCCTCCCTGCTGGAGGATATCTGCAATGTCTGGAGACATTTGGGTTCTCACAGACGGAGGGGAGAATGCTACTGGTGTGTAGTGGGTAGGGCCAGGGATGCTGATGAGCATCCTATAGCATACAAGACAGCCCACAACAAGAAGAATCTGGCATAACATTTCAATATTACTGGTCTTGAGAAACCCTGGATTAATTTAACTAATCATCATTAAAGATGAAAACTCAAAATAAGCAAATAAACATAAAAGACTAAGCCTTATATAACCTTTAGCCATTCATCTTTTTAAAAACATTTTTAAGGCCTGGTCTGTGATACAGTTCTATTGAGCTACCTCGAGTCCCACTATATGGAACTCTGTACTTTAGTACTTTTTTTCCCTTCTATTTCCTTATTCACATTTAAAGATATTCAAGACTTTTCCTAAACGTCACCTCTCCTAGGTGAAATTTTCTATGACAGAGTCTCCTTAGGGCTCTGTCTCGTAGGAAGGACAAACTATGTTTGAAACAACCACAGTATGTGCCTCTGTTACCTACGCTTCACTTGCTACTGCTTTTTCACATTCAGTCACGTTCAAGCGCCTTCTGCAGACTATGAGCACCTGACAGCAGAAGCTGGGTCCCGCTCGTCTTTAAAAACCCAGCAGGGTCTACTCGTGAGCACCTTTCAAAGGGACAAATGCCGTCATGAATGAAAGTCTCAGGGAAGAAGCCTCTTTGGGTTAACCTCTCTCTAAACCCTGCCTACTTCATCTTTTGACTATTTTTATCACGTGTGAGCTTTGTCCAATAGCTCATGATGTCATTTAGTCCAAAGCTCTTTCCCGAGCTGCGTTATAGGTATACATAGTACTTTCAAAAGAGTTATCATCACTTTTTCCTGACATCGCCTATGTATCTCAAAACCCTCCCCAACTTTATTCGATTATGACCTTACATTATTTCCTTTCTTAATTTGCTTCTTTTCCCAAATACCCTGTATCAAGACAGATATAGCAAAATGAGGCTCATGAGAAACCTTCTCATTCTCTCTTCAGAGTCCTGTTCATGACTGAGTTCTAAATCACTTTCAAATTCTCTTCTCATTGCCATGACCATTTCTTTAATGTTGAACTCCATCTCATTATCCATACTGCTTCCAGAAAAATTTTTAAGAGTAAAATTTTTCTTGTCCCTAGTTAAATTATGTAATGATTCAATGGCTCCTCATTGCCCATAGATAAAATCTACATTCTATAGACTGGCACTATAAGACCCTTTATGCTATTATTCCATGATATTATCTTTCCAGCCTCATCTCATCTTACATCATCATATGTGCTCCCAGTACACCAAACAGTTTGTGTTATTTCCCTTGCCTAAAAGCACCTCATTTTATCTCCCACTCACCCACATTGTCTTCCACTCATTGTTATCCATCAAGCTCCTCTCTCCTGAAAATATTCACTTTTATCTTTAAGCTGGTTGGTGGCTCTTTTTTGAGTTCCCTGCTCACTGTGACTATATTTTTGGTACAACCCTTTCCTCACAGTGTTGTCAGCATGTATCTTCACTATTAAACTGTGAGCCCTTTAAGGAAGGAGAACGCATAGCAACTCTTTCTACCTTCCCATTGCTTATTAGAGAGCCTGAGAGGGAAAAGTTAGTAAACACAGAGCCTTTTGTGCAGGAAGTATTCAGTAAACACATGTTTAGTTAAACTGAGTCTCAGATGAGGAACCCATGGGAATAAACCTGGAAGTGGCAGGGTGTTAATATATTCAGCTTATCTTTCATGTACTAATGGTATTTAAAGGGACCAAAACTCAAATCGTTTCCCTGAAGTGTGAGGTTCCAGTCTCTTGGTTTGTCTGCCCTATTGGATTTTGCTAGTCTCCAGTTCTATGGTTGTGATTTAACTATTCAAACTCATAAAAATTCCATTCAATTACTTCACTAAATGGAATTTAGTTTGGCCTTTAGAAAGCTCTCCTAAGACTTTCCAGCCACTAGGTTATCATTTAGTCAGAGTATTGTGGTAAAGAGTGGCTGGAGAATGAATGTGGAAGTGATGGTGGTCCATGACGATATTGCAGGAAGCACATAAATTACAGGAGCCATACCCAAGTGTACAACGTGAGGGAAAGGATAACCGGGTGTTAGGTGAGGTCCAACAATGAGATAATTCAAGTCTCATTTCCAGGTTTCTGCTACTGCAAGAATTTTGAAGATTTAAAAATAGATATAATATGCTCCTTGTCACATTCCCAGACACGGAAGGGCTCCTCTGTCACATTCTCAGACTCTGTGGGTACAAGACATGTAAAACAGAGAAGGGATGTTGGATGTTTAGGTTTAAGTCTGGGCAAAATTGAGGCACGCGCTAGTGTTCCACATTCCAAAAGGAAAAAAAGAAACACCTCAAAGCAAAATCACATCGCTCTATATTTTTGCAGACATAGCTGAGGTTAATATTAAAATTGTCACATCAATTTTCTTTTTCTTTTTTCTCTTTCTGAGAAATGAAGGAGTGAAAAAGAGGAAATAAAGTTTAGGAAGGTAGACACACAACTTATGGTTTATATTTCATAGAAAAATACACAATGGAGGAGCCTTTCTGGAAAAAATTCTGAAGACTGAATTGGATTATTATAAATGTTGGATGTAGGTACAATTGATATTTATAAAATGGAAGTCAGCAATGTTCATCTGGAAAGCATTTTTCAGGGATGTTAAGTGTGATGATGATTAGGAGTTTTCTCAATTAGATTAATAAATAAAGTACATGGAATTTGGTTTGTTATTTATAACTCAGCTGAATTATATGCTAGATCCACACTGCACAAACTATTTGAACTCACCTGGAAGAAAAGAAACTAAAGATCTTTTATGTGCTATTTTGTTGATGTGGTTTAAACTTGAAACATTGAATATTGTATCCAGTTTCTTTTTCTTAATTTAACTTCTTTACTAATCACTTAATGGCTTAGTTCTTGGTTTCTGTCCCTTTGGTTCCCCCATTAAACTTAAAAGAATTAATGTCCTTGAGATAATCCCATTCAAGATAGTATTCGTTTGTTTTGGAACTTGCCATCAAAGAGCCTTGACTAAGGCAATTCTTTTGGTTAGTGACCACCCTATAATAGGTCCCATGATATGCATGGTGCTTGTGTCATTTTAACTCTGACAAGAGCTTTTTGAATTAGATATCTTTAGTCCCATTCGGCATTGAGGAAATTGATACTAAATAACTTGTGAAGGGCCCAAAGCAGGAAAGTGACAGAGAGGGTATTCCAAATTTACACTTTAACCCTTCACTGTAGGATGGCTCTAATGTTTGGTCTTATTATCTTTATAGCTTACTATATATATATATGTAGGATCCATAGTTTTTATATGTGAATCTGCTCTACCTCCACAAATTCTGAGTAAGGCAGACTTGGTATTTTTTCTTTTCTTATCCTTTAGAGTTGGCATATTGCTTTGTCTAAAATAGATGCTCTATTAATATTTACTAGTAATTGACTCAGTAAGTGAAAAATAATGGGGAAACACTAATGGCAGGTAAACTGTTTTAAATAATTAAGACTTGGCTGGAAATGAGAAAGAGATGTTTCTTCTGTTCTTTTCCTTGGGAGGGAGGCAACAAGGCTGCGACCTCTGGGAGTGTTGAACTTTGCAGGGTCTCTGTACTAGGCTGGAGGTCTGGAAGGGACGAGCTGTTTATCTTTGTTTTAAAGTTATTTCCTAAGGCAAACTAGGCCTTCAAAAACCATTTATGAATTCTTTGCAGACGAGTGGATTCAATACTATTTTCTTTAAAAGATTCTAGCCTTGCCCGGCCGAGCATCAACCTGTGAACCAGGAGGTCACAGTTTGATTCCCGGTCAGAGCACATGCCCGGGTTGCAGGCTCGTTCCTCAGGAAGCAGCTGATCAATGATTCTCTCTCATTGATGTTTCTATCTCTCTCTCCCTTCTATGAAATCAGTAAAAAATATTTTTAAATAAGATTCTAGCCTTGATAAAGCTAGATTTTTTTTTTAATGCTACAAAATTTTTGTGTGTCTGCATTGGTGTTGTTTATATATTATTTAATTTTTTCTTTGCTTTAGATACCCTTCCTGCCATTATAATAAAGGTTGACAACAACAAATCTGATACGTATTTAAATGACTAACATCTTTTGGAGTATGGATAAATCAGATCAGCTATCTATTCTATTATACAATTTCATTTGAGTTTTTCTTAAATCTTTCAACATCATATCATCTCTCAGGTTAGCCTAATATTGTGTAAATTTTCTAGTTGAAATCATAGGATGGTGAATTTTAATATTTGAAGAGGAGAAAGAAAGTATGCAGAGTGGGGTCTAGGTGTTAAAACACACACAATAAAAACCTCTGACTCCTGCTGCCCAGCCAGGTTTTAAAAGCCAATGTCCAATCCTTTTGTTTTACAGATAAAATGATTGAGTCAGAGAAAATATTGGTAAACTGTCATTTGGGTTCCAGAAGGAATGCATAAAACTGAAAAGAAATGTGAAAATTCACCTAATAGGAATGATTTACTTTTGTAATATATTTAGTAATAACACTTTTATTTGCACATGACTGAAAGCCAGCTGAAAACAAGATATGAAGAAAAGCAAATGAATTGGCTTATAGAATTCAGAAGTGTTGAATACCAGACCATGGAAAGGGCAAGTATGCAATTGGGCATTAGGCACATTCCACACCAGGTACTCAAGTGCTACTGCTCCTGCCTGTTGTTAAACTTTATTCGCTTCCGTTGAAGTGCCAATTTATCCACATGGCAGGACATGTGGTTGCCAATGATTTCCAAATTTTGCACCTCATCATTTAAGACACCAGGAAGAGAATGACCTCAAGCTTTCCCTAGAGCCAAATGAAAATGCCCTACCCGGTCTGTGCTGGAAGTCCTAGATTTGCAATATATGTTGACTACTCAGCAATATGTTGTCTCATCTCTTAATAGTATAGTAAACCATACTTTGTGTTTATTATTTAGAAAAAAAATTTAAAAACAAGAATTCCGCTTGAGTTGGGCACAAACTCGAACTCAAATTGGACATAGAACAGGGTCACATGGACTGGGAGAAGCATGTCCATATAAACCGTATAGATAGGGGATGAGGCAGCTTTTAGACTTGGGTACTTAGCAAAACAGCTCAGGCACCTACTAAAAGAATCAGTTATTTAACTTGGAGAAATACATGAAAATTTTATAATCTTTTAACTGAAACACCTTTACATGCAGTACAGGGTGATTTTTCCTTGGGAACCATTTAATTTCTCTAGAGCAGAGCCTTTCAACCTGCTGGGCAGTGGGATGGCCCGAGAACCCCAGAGCTCACTATGCAGGCTTCCATCTACTCTCCTTGCATTTACTTCAGTGCCTCACTTCCGTGCTACCTGAGGTCTGTGCCCCCAGTTTAAAACATCCTGATTCAATTGCTCCAGGTAATATGTCTCTTTCATCTGTCAAAAGAGTGGAGGAAGACGAAATCTTTTTGTAAAGTTGGGATGGGCTTGTGCAGAAGTTAACACCGCGAGCAGGCCTGAGGCAACTGTCGTTAGAAGGTGCAAGCTTGGTCTTCAGCTGGTACTTTGGCTTTCAAAATGTGCCCCTTGTTACTAACCAATAACTCTGTGTTTCCATTTCTAGGCTGTTTGTACAAATGCTGTCATTGATGGTGAATATCTGCTGTCCTTCAGGGAGTCTGAAATTTTTATACTTGCTAGGCAAAGGGTGCTCACATGACCAGCCCCCCCTCTCCCCCCCGAACAAACAAACAAACCCTAAACTATTTGTCTCAAACAGGATTCTCTGGACAGAAACACCGCGTGTTGCTGCATTTTCCCTGCAGGAGGAATTTGTGCTCTGTGTGACGGGAGGGAGAGAATATAGGAAGACTGCACATTGATGCCTCCAGGCTCACCTGTCTTCTCCCTTTCTGATCCTTCTTGTACACAGTGATAAATCTTTACTATGAGTACAATTATATGCCGAGTCCTGTGATTCCTTCTAGAGAATCATTGAAAGTGTCGGTGGTTTAGGAACACTTGGAATAAGAACCTATTTTTTTCCAGGTTCATGGTTTGCTCAGTTCTGGCCCTTGCTCCAACATCTCTCTTCAATATCACTTTCCATGTAATATCACTTACATTATAATCCATCAGCTTCCCTTCTTCCAGAACTCTGTTGGAATCTTTTCTCATTGGTGTCCTTTCAAATTCTCTTTGTCCATGTGGACTAATACAATTTTTTGTTACTCTATTGTCATTACAATACAGGTTTGTATAAGGAAGGATAGATCAAGTCTGGTTAACCTGTCATATGCATGTGGAAGCTCTCTATTATATCTGCGTGCTTTTTTCTTTACCATTTAACCTAGTCACTTTGTGAAGAACACCAATTCTTCATATTTTGCTTTTGTGATGTTTGTCTCATACTTATCTCTAATCATTTGTACCTCTTGTTACATGTTTTCATTGTGTGTAATTTTTCTGGCTACTTTTCCATAGCGCTATTAGAGTCTTCTGTATATTAATGGCTCTAATTTATAAATTATTCATTGGTATTATTTTCCTCCACAGTATTTCATTTGCTTTAAAAAAACATCATCCTGCCCTAACAGGTTTGGCTCAGTGGATGGAGCGTTGGCCTGCAGACTGAAGGGGTTCCAGGTTCAATTCCGGTCAAGGGCATGGACCTTGGTTGCGGGCATAGCCTCAGTAGGGGTGTCCAGGAGGCAACTGATCGATGTTTCTCTCTCGTCGATGTTTCTAACCTCTATCTCTCTCCCTTCCTCTCTGTAAAAAATCAATAAAATATATTTTTTAAAAATCATCCTAATGCCTTATTTACTCAGGTTTCAGCATATTTTATAAAGTTAATGTCTTCCCAACATTCCCTGAAAGTACAGACACATGTTTAATGTTTTTATGTTATATATAGTATTTTTTTAAAATTACTTCTCATTTCTGGCATCTCTATTCCTTCTATTTTTGTTATATTTTTATACCTTCAAATATTTTTTTGGCTAAAGTTTCAAGTTATAATATCTTTCTTTCTATTCATCTTGGAATGGATGATTATTTTCTCACCTATTATTTTATCCAAGGTAGTGTAATAATTTTCTTGACTTTGTTATTTGTTTACTTGTGCATTGTATAAACATTTCCTTTGGGCTTGAGAGTGAGATATTGGTAGTTCATATTTTCTTTATCAGTCAATAGTGTTAATATGACACCATAGTCAGCTAAACTCTGATTTTTGTTGTTGTTGTGTTTTGTTTCTTTGTTTGCCCATTTGCCTGACTTTTCTCTAAACTGGTTGAAACTCTTGTGCTGGGATACAATGCCAGCCAATTGTGGCACTTACATTTTGCTTCTGGGAGAGCCAGCACTTCGGTGATAATACCGTTTAGAAAAAGTTCAATTGACATTTTTGTTTCTTAGGTCAGCACATATTTTCTTCTCCCAAGTTATCTTTGTTCTGCAACTAGAGTTGGCTTTGGGGATATTCTTTTTCATCTCATACAATCCACCTTCACCTGTATACCTTCCACCTGTCAGTTAAAAAGTGAGATTAGAGAGAAAATAATGGTAATGTGTAGGCTCCTAGGATTTCCTCCGATCTTCCTCCCATGACAATCTGTGGATATGGGGAATGTGCTCGAGGTTAGGGATTTTTCCTCTTTTCCTGTCTCTATAATCTCCACGGCTTGTGCTACATACTGGGGAATATTAGTGGGGTATTTATTTCTTTTCTTTCCACCATTCTTTACCGTATTTTCAAGATCCTTTTTCAATTTGAACCAAATTATATGTTCTTAGATGTATCTTTGAGTATAGTTGACATTTCCCCTTAAAATTTATTCAGTGTACATCAATGTTATCATATATTCCAGCCTTTGAAACAATAAACCTCTCAGTCTGATATCATATAAACTTCTTAGCTTTAATGGAAATTTTGCAAAGGTTAAACACAACAAAATGACCCCAAAGACGGGGCTGCTGCATCATCACATACAATGATTTTTAGAAAAGGTATTCTGTTTTCATTGACAAACTAAAAAGACTTCCCCTCTGTGTTGATAAAACACAAATCAAAGAGAAAGGGTTAGTGAGTAAAGCAAGAAGGATTTTGGCTGTCACTCAAGCTTCATGGTTGGGCATAAACTTCACGGGCACAACAAGCTACCCTGCACAAAAACATGCTAGGTATCTAGCAAAATCAGTAGTGTTTAGTTTCTAAGCAAAATAAATTGATTGGAGGCCGTAGCTAACATTATATGCAATGGTGAAAAACTGAAAACTTATCCTTGAACTAGATAAGGATGTCTAGCCCTGGCCAGTGTTCTCAGTGGTTAGAGAACGTCCCCTCTCCCCACCTACGAAGGGTGGTGGGTTTGATTCAGGTCAAGGACATGTAACTGGGTTTCAGGTTTGATCCCTAGCCCCTGCACTTGCAAGAGGCCGTAGCTAACATTATATGCAATGGTGAAAAACTGAAAACTTATCCTTGAACTAGATAAGGATGTCTAGCCCTGGCCAGTGTTCTCAGTGGTTAGAGAACGTCCCCTCTCCCCACCTACGAAGGGTGGTGGGTTTGATTCAGGTCAAGGACATGTAACTGGGTTTCAGGTTTGATCCCTAGCCCCTGCACTTGCAATCTATGTGTCTCTTTCACACCTCTCTCTCTCTCTCCTCCTATCCTTCCACTTTAAGAAAGATAAGG
>NW_006296625.1:2508004-2526994 GCF_000327345.1 Myotis davidii | reverse complement strand
TAAGAGATCAACTGAAGGACTTGTATACATGTATATAAGCCAAACCAATGGACATGGACAACAGGGGGATGGGAGCATGAGTTTGTGTGTGGGGGGGAGGTTAGGGGTTAATGGGGTGGATGAGGACACATTTGTAATACCTTAACTAATAAAAAAAATTTAAAAAAAAAGAAAGATAAGGATGCCCACTCTGGCCACTTTTAATGAACATAGTATTGAAAGTCCATACTGTTTTTGATTTTTTGGTGTGTTTTTTGTTTTTGTTGGAGTAGTTTTCTCATTTTAGATATCTGTATATTTAACTATATTTCATTATTGTCTCATTGCCATTTTAATGCTCTATAGATAGTATGGGAAAATGGCCTGGTCTGTGTGCCTCAGTGGTTGAGCATCCACCTATGAACTGGGAGGTTGCAATTTGATTCCTGTCCGGACATATGACCAGCTTGTGGGCTCAATCCCCAGTGTGGGGTGTGCAGGAGGTGGCCATTGGTGGTTCTCTCTCATCCATGATGTTTCTATCTCTCTTTCCTTTCCTCTCTGAAATAAATATATATAAATAATATGGGGAAATGTATTTCAATGACCATCTTATCTCATTTTCTGTGTTCAAAAGGTAGAACTTGTTGAGTTATAGGACCATAATGATATTTTAGTATATTTTCATACAGATAAGTTTAAAACTTTAGATATATTGGCTATTTGACAAATGAAAACTTAATTGAAAATTACTAGCATATCATTAATCCAGTAAAGTTACATTACTCAAAGAATTTAAAAATCTGTATTTTAAAAACAGTAATATATATGAGGTAAATTAACAGCAGAATGTTTTATGTACATCCTCACACTGTGGATTTGATTGTCTGGAAACCATTCAACATCCACTTATGATTGTTGTTAGCACCTTTTAATGCAAACAGTACATAGAGTAATTGTTACATTTCTTTAGCGAGCAGAACTGACATTTTAAAATAAGATTAAAGTATTTAAAAAACACCTAAATCTGTCACGTAAAGATGTTTCCTATTATCACCAGGAGTTACAGATGGTTTCATCACAAAATATATCTACCATAAACATTATGGGATTATGAAGTTGAATTTCTAAAGCTCTGACAATGTTCTCTGGCCGCTACCACTTATAATATGTTTTGCTTTTTACTTCATTTTCTGTACACATTAATGTCAGATTTCTGCTAGACTAAGAGGAGAGAAATGAAAAGTTTTCATGGATACTATAGATATGGAGAAGATAAACTACAATTTGGTTTTTAAAAACCTTAGTTAAAAAGTAATATTGAGTCATTATACAGCTATTTTCTTTTGACAACATCTATAGTTCTAAGACCCATAAATATATGTTAAAAATGAACAGAAATCTTTTTTTTACTTTGATTACAACTTTAAAGGTACTTGTTCTATGAAAAGGTATACATATAAAAAACAATAGATTGTACTTATGACATTATTTGTAATAAGGATATGAAAATATAATAATAAATATGACTATAAGTAAACTACTATGTACATGGAATTAGGTGTGGCAATGCCATTTAGCAATCCATCAAGCTTCCTCCAGTTTTGACAAATTGGCACTGCAGATATATATATATTAACACAGGCAGATAGCCCAAAAGATAGAATGGTACTAAGATAAATAGTGAGAGAAGTTACCGGGCTTTGGGGATTTCTTGCAAAATGGAAGAATTTGTCAGATAAGCAAAGACCCTGGATTAGTATCTTTGTCCTAGAAGTAGAAATTGGCAATTGGTCTAAAAACCCTTAGTTAAAATAATACGCTGATTGATTCCATGAGCTTATATAATTAAAAAATACCTAAGACACCAAATATTTTCCTACACAGAGGTGGGGGAGATAAGAACTGGCCTATTTATCCAGCTGGTGATATTATATGTCTAAAAGTTATGCATCAATGATAAAGGGAATACTACTCACTTAATGAAACAACCCTGGTATGAATGTTTAAGTGATATAATGTGGGGGATTTCTGAGAGTCAGAGAAATTAAGGAATTTGTTCAAGGATTACCTAACTTAACCTACCTGAACAGAATGTCCTTCAGTTTCAAATGTTCATCAACTTTTGGTGATATTGAAGGTCAAAGCAAACAAAAGTAGCTTTATAAAATATAAAAGAAGAAATAGTATTTAAATTTGCTACTATTAAATTTGATTATAGATTTTTTTAATAAAAATCTCTTATAGATCTGAGTAAATTGGACAAATGTCTAGACATTACAGAACAGTAACCTCACCTTTAAAGTTACTAAAAGTACCTTAGGAAACAATTTTAATTAAGCCCTTAATAAATCACATAGTGCTGAGACAACAGGTGGTTTTGAAATATTCAGTAGCAGAAGCTTAGATTCCTGTAATATTTCAGTTGTGACATTTGCTTAAACCATTTAGTACTTGTCTATCAATCTTGTGAAACAGTTGGAATAACAGATATTTGTAGACTCTAAGAACCACTCTGATTGTGGACAGATAGAACTGGTTTAATCCTTAGTTACTGGGAGTAATTGTGTCATCATAGATGTGTGGCTATAGGTTAATAAACAGTATAAGAAAAATAAAGGTAGGTTCTTTCTTTTCCTTGTGATTTAAATTTATCAACCTACTTTCCACTATGTATTTCCAGAAAGTTTTAGAGAGAAACTTGACAAAGAAGAGGGACACAAACAGATATGCATGTACACACAAATACACAGAGACTAAAATGTGACTTTTTAAGAAGGCGAGAATACATTGAGAAGAAAAAATATGCCGAATGTAAAACTCTAATTGTTCTGACAGCATAAATTCTGATAACAGATCACTAAGGCAAAAAAAAAAAAGATAACATTTTTTAAGTTATATAACTTTTGTAATCAGAGAAGGGAAAATAGACTGGCTATTGAGAAAGACAATTATATTCCTAAGTACCAAATTCAGAAAAAAAGGACAAAGTTAATAGCAGCAAATTTATAATAAATGTAGAATCAAAATTCAAAGACCTGTTTCCAATATTCACCTTGATGGATGCCAAGATCTAAAGTTAAAATGTAAGTCTGACCAGCACCCAGCAAGGGGTTAAAATAACAAACATCAAGGTATTGATTTGGTATAGAGGACTCTCAGGTAGATCTTCAATATTCATTTGACTCAGAAGTAGACATAGAATCCTTAAATGAATCTGTCAAATCATACTTTTAAAATTACATTCTGTGTGTGTGTGTGTGTGTGTGTGTGTGTGTGTGTGTTTTTCCACTTATTAACCAACAATATATTAACTTTGAAAAGCCGGAGAAGCAGGTGCTGTGGTTACTTTCTGCTACTGAAAACCAAGAAGGCTGCCAGTTTCCTCCCCTGGATGGAAAGGCCCTCTGCTTGCACAAAAGTTGGAAGAATGGCCTATAAATATACCTCCCTCTTAATAATATACCGTTCAACCATTGCACTCATGATGACTGAGGTTTATGGTTATGATGGGTTGAATTGTGCCTTCTTCCCTAATTCATATGCTGAAGTCCTAACCCTAATGCATCAAGATCTGACCTTATTTCAAGATAGGGTCTTTATCAAGTTGAAATAAGGTAATTAGGGTGGGTTTGTACTCCAATATGACTGATATCCTTAGAAAAAGAAATCTGGAGACAGACTTCATTGCAGGAAGAGTGCCATGTGAATATGAAGATACCTGTGTTCAAGCCCAGGAGAGAGGCCTGGACGAGGCCCTTCCCTCACAGACCTCAGAAGAAACCATCCCTGCCTACACCTTGATCTTGGACTTCCAGCCTCTAGAACTGTGAGACAATAAATGTCTGTGTTCAAGTAACCCAGTTTGTGGTAATTGGTTAGAGTAACTCTAGGAAACTCATACCATGACATGAGATAACTTCTAGATTTAAGATTTTTGATTATACACTAGAATAAATCCAAAAATTAAATTAAGATGAAGCAAAAATATAATTTTCTGTTACTATTTATATTTAGTTGTCATTTTCCAATATGCTTGTATAGTTGTAAACAACTATTTATTTCTAAGCTGTTAACTAGATACAAATTCTTACATTTAAAGTAATTAACAAATATCCTTAGGAAATATACAAGAAAAATTTGTGTTGATAACAGTGTTTTCTAAATAAAAATAACCTGATTTTTATCCTAAAATTGTTTTTAAATTTTTTTTTTATTGATTTCAGAGGGGAAGGGAGAGGGAGATAGAAACAATGATGAGAGGGAATCATTGATCAGCTGCTTCCTGCATGCCCCCTACTGGGGATTGAGACTGCAACCAAGGCATGTGCCCAGACCAGGAATTGAACTGTGACCTCTTGGTTCATAAGTCGACGCTCAACCACTAAGCCAAACCAGCCGAGCAAAAAACAACCTGATTTTTATCCTAAAATATCATTATGACTGTGTATACATATATTTTTCAAGCTATTGTTTATGCTTTAGAATCTCCACTGGTTTTCATATTAAAAAAAAATCCTTTACCAAGAGATTTTAAATGGTGTATTTTATACTGTCATGTGGTAGAATGTTGAAATGTGATGACAGCTCTTTCTCTGACTTATTTAGATTTTCCCAACACTCAGAGTTTAATAAAGTTATAGTAGGTATTTGTAATTCAATAAATGTACTGACATCTGATAAACTCATATTGTAAGTAAAATGCTGTGGCTTTTTCTTTAGCTTTTGTATCCAATAAAAATCATAGACTCCTATGAATTTGAGAAGTCTTCTCTGTATGTTTTTTTACAAAGAAGAGAAAAAGTGTGTTTTTTCTTTGTCATCCCTTGCCACCCTGATGCCTTCCCTTGGGCCTTGGTAATGCTAATTGTTAGCATTACATCTCCTTTTTAAAAATCAGATCTTGCCCTACTATGACAGCAAGTTATAAGCATTTCTTTTCCAATGTTTATTTAAATTATTTTAAATTGTTATATTTAGAATTCTCCTTGCCAAAAGGGGGGCATATAGAAAAATTAGTATGTAACCTTCTTGGACCTAATCCTCCTATACCACGTGTGGGGGTTTACTGTGATACAAACTCTTTGTCATTTGGTAAAAACCGAGTGATTTTTACCAAATGACGTTTTTAGGTTTACATGGTTTGATGAGATGGTTATTAGTGGTAAATGTAACTAAAACCAAGGGAGCAATAGTCAGCATACAATTTTAAACTGCCTGAATTCCCCCTCCTCCTTTTAATTTCAATACATTTTATGGTTCGTCATCTGCTGGAATACTTGTTTTCTTAGGCAGCAAGAATCCTGCTCACTTGGTAGCACAAGGAAGCTCTCTTAATAGAGAAAAATTCTTGGACAAATGAGGTTGTTGGTTGTCATGAGAACTCATTGGCCAAAAAAGAGAGTCAGCAACCTAGGACAAGGCCTGGCCAGGACCAAAGAATAAGCAATGTCGGCTGGCTTACAAATATAATTCCTCCTCATAAACCACTCCCAGTGCAACATTCCTGACGTTACCATTCCCAAGGCAACATTCCTTAAATGGATGGTTTCACTTTGATTAGCAATATGGTCAAAGATTATTAGGATCTGGGCTCTAACATTTTACCCAGTGAAAATGAAATCTCAAATCTAACTTTAAATTGATTATAAAAATCACTCCAGGGAATAATATTGTCCAAGATTTCATAAACAATCGCATTGAAAAATTGTGTACAATTTTTTTACGCAATCTTTTTTAAGCCACAAATTTAGCTGTGTCAGAGGTGGCTAGCTGCTCATTAAACACGTGCTTCTCCTTTCTTGGCACGGAATTACCTTTGGGAAACAGCTGTGCATCCACTGACCAAATTCGCCAGTGCTCCTGCCCACCAACATAGACTGGTTTTACCAATGGGATGTGGGCAGAAATGAAGTGCATCCTTCCAACTTGCTCCATATCCTCTTCCTCTTCATAATGGCTTAATCTCTGGTAACCCACACTAACTCTCCAGCCCACACCTATAATGATTTTCTGACGTGCTCGTATTGGAAGCACAACCTTACTTTGTTGAAGTCTCTGACTATAGAGCTGTGCTGCATTTCTGAAGTTAAGTGTGACTTCTAGAATTCCTTTACTTTCAGGACCGCCTACCTCTTTCTCCTGAAATCTTAAACAAAGATGATGCCGAGGCCTGAAAAAATGTTGTCTTGCTCAGTTGTCTGAAAGGTGCCAGAGCTACTGACACGTGTGGTCTGGCCCTCTGGACTCAGCTGCTTCCCAAGTGCTGGCAGGAATTCCTCCCCTGTCTCAGCTCCCATCACCGGCTCATCACAGAGATGGCCAGATACTCGTCTCTTTTTATCATGACCAAGAATGCTTTGGATTCTTCATGAAATTGACAAGCTGTAAATTTAACAAATTACACTAACTTAGGCTAAAGTAGGGGGGAAAAAAGGTTGCTTCCCACACAGAATGCCTGTCTTTTGTCCCCACTACTTGTTCCACACCCAGCCATGTCACACATTTGCAGTAGTTTATGTGGCCATTGTGTTTCTAATCTATGGTGTACTAAGATTTCAACTTCTCATAAAACTCCTTTTTTTATTAAGTGTGAAAATCAATCTCTGACAGAGAATTTGTAATAAAATTCACTTTATGTTCACCTCAAATGTGAACAATAAAAAAATCTAATATTTGCTTTGTTCTATGAAGTCAAAATGTAATCTGCCTCCAGCCACTTCATGTCCTATTCCAGGGAACGTATACTTGAAAGAAATTTAGGACTAACTGGAGGCAGGGACAATGCCACTGGGTTGCTTTCATATAGGAGATGGTCCAGAAAGTCCAGCTTCATGGGGTTAAAATGAGGAAACAGCAAGTTATTATTCTCAAATTCTTAAGATTTCTGCTGTAAGTGCTTCTTCCTCAGTGTAATAGTGAATCCAGCCAAACCGAAGAGAACTGGTTTAAACATCATTGCTCCTAAGAGGAAGAAAGGATCATCAGTTTGGTTTTTAAAAGCCAACAGAAATAAAGTGATAAATAAGATCTAACATTTGTGTTCCCTTCTTGCCTGCTTCTCACGACAGCCTTCTGGAGAAGGTGAGGTCACCTCACTCAATTCTATGTTAGAGGTTAGGAGACTTTCACTCAGGTTTTGATTTGCGCATGTTCTCAGAACGGAAACTAGGGTTAAGTCTGTCCTTTACAGGAGTCCCTGCTTCATATTTAGTGACACTGCTCCAAGTCGGCAGGTCTGCAACAGCGTGGAGAGATGGTGCTCTTTGTAGGGCATACGAACCACTGAGAATATGGTTAGTTGGCTTCATGTTGGCTTATTTTGTCTATTGTGGAGTTGTAAAATCTGTCAAATGATATTCAGAGTTTCACATTACTGTAAAGTAAAACCAAGTGTATGTGTGTGTATATACATACACACACACATGTTTCTGAGATAACATAGTTTTAAATTTTGAGCTGAACACTTGTTATAACATTAGAGTCAGGGAGATATTCAGATAATTTAAGCACCTTTTATGGCATAGACACTAGCCAATCAAAATAGGGCACTGGCCAATCAGAATGGAAGTTCATCATAAACAGCCCGTGTGTACAGTTGACCGTCAGCTCCAACACTGATATATAAATAGACTGGGATTCCTGAGGGCAAAGGTGATGCTGGCTTGCTCCTGCTCCGTCCCAGCACCATGCACAAGGCCAGACACTAAATATGCTCTTAATGGAGACTTCTAAATGAATAAATCCATGGGCACTGAATTTTATATTTTTTTCTGAAATTATGGGAGAATATACTTTCATGGTGGATACTTTAGTGTATTTATGATGGAAGAGTGAACACTGGCTAACAGTGACTGAAAAAATTCTGTGAAAAGTAATTCACAAGCTGTGCTTCTGTCCAGGCTCTTATTTTTCAAAGTTAATAGTTCCAAGTTTTTTATTGGTTGTTGCTGTTGTTATTGATTCTATTGTTGACAGTATTACCCATGTCTCCCATTTCCTCCTTTTTTGTCCCACTCCCCTCAACTCCATCCCCCTTCTCCCCTCAGGCCTTCCCCATACTATTGTCTGTGTCCATGGATTATGCACATATGCGTATATGCCCTTTGGTTAATCTCTTCCTGTCCCCTCCCACTACCCCCTCCCACCACTGAGATCTCTTATTATATTCCACACATCCATATCTCCGGACCTATTTTTTTTGTCAGTTTATTTTGTTCATTAGATTCCACATATAAGTGAGATCCTGTGATATTTGTCTTTCTCTAACTGGCTTATTTCACTTAGCACAATAGTGTTTGAATAGTTAAAAGTTTTACAAAATATTTTACTCATCAAAACATTATCATTTATTAAAAATCACATGCTGATGTTCAGACTCTGCTGTGAAATTGAAAATACATTGGCTCTCTCCCCTGAGCTTTTCTAACACCAGTCCATTACTGGGAGACTAGCCCTTTGCAGTGATGGCGAACCTTTTGAGCTCAGCGTGTCAGCATTTTGAAAAACCCTAACTTAACTCTGGTGTCGTGTCACACATAGGAATTTTTTGATATTTGCAACCATAGTAAAACAAGACTTATATTTTTGATATTTATTTTATATATTTAAATGCCATTTAACAAAGAAAAATCAACCAAAAAAATGAGTTCGCGTGTCACCTCTGACACGCATGTCATAGGTTTGCCATCACTGGCAAGAGCAGGCACCACTGGACGCTGTTTCTGCCACAGACCCTTCAAGTCCCCTGGCCACCCTCTGGGCTCCTGCTCTCAACTGTTTCATAGTTCAGTGATATAATTATTTTATAAGCCTTTTTCACGATTTCAATAAGAGCATTTCCCCATAATGTTTTATGATGGAATTCTGTTTAAAAAGTATCTTGAAATTTAATAAGAAATCTCATTCTTTACATGTGACAAAGCTTCCACCATTAAAAATAGGTGCAGGAAACAGCATAGGAGCTATTTTTATTGTTTTAATTAGTATAACAAAGCACACAAGTAGGAAAGTCTACTTGTAAGTTGATGCAGATTTAAAAAGAATTAACAGCCATGTAAATAGTTGAGATAATTGCGCTTTGTCAATAAATATTTTCTGTGAAAAATGTGGAAAACACATGTAAATTTAGTTTTTAAATATTCTGGAAAAAATTTAGGGGAAATTATTTGCATAACTTCCAGTAATATAACAAATTTCTAAGGGAAGTGTACTTACTGTTAACATTTTCTTTAACTTTAGTACACTCAGAAATACAATTAATCTGTGGGGAGAGGCTGTTAAGATCATGTAGTCTCCAGGTGCAAATGATTTTCTGACTTATATTTGTTGAGTTTTTATAAAATAGATTGCAACAGATAGGGATGCCTCCTCTTAGAAGAGGCATTTGCTAGCTATACTAGTAATGTATTCTCCAGATTTACAGAGCTGGTCCTCCTGCCTTGCAATCACATGTCTGCTTTTTAAACTCAGGCTTTTTTTGTGTGTGTGTGAAATTGAGTGCAAACTGAATTTTTGTGTCTTTGTTTAACTCCTGCTTTCAACGTTATGGCTGGGCATTAAGTATACTTTTAAATATGCTGCTAATATGGGTAGCCACTCCATATTTACTTAGAATGAATTGGGTCTGTCATGGACTGAATGGTGTCCCCACCCCAATCATATGTTGAAGTCTTAATCCTCAGTGTACTTGGAGATTAGGTCTGTGAGGAGGTGAGTAAGGTTAAACGAGGTAATAAGGGAGGGGCCCTAATTCCACAAGACGTGTGTCCTCACCACATAAGAGACACCAGAGATCGCTCCCTCCATGAGCACACGGAGGAAAGGCCATGTAACTCTACGGCCCTCATTGAAAACTCGGCAGTGGCCTCCACTTCACACATGAGCTGTGATTCTCCGCTGGATCTCCAAATAATTTTGGAGGCCGTTTGTTCACACATGGTTTGAAAAGTTACAGGAACACTGATGTGCAGCAGATCCAGACCACAGGTATTTGGTCATCACTAGAAACAGATTGACCAGCGGGAATTTCCCAATTTCTTTTTTCTTCAAAGCAGCTGTTTGCTTCTAAGTGCTCAGTCACATTCAGTTTTGTTTACTAATTTGCCTTTTCGGATAGATCACTGCGGTAGCCACCGTGAAGAATTCCTATAAAGAAAATCAGACTTGCAGACTTCATCTTGATGGCACACATATTTATCCGAAAACCTTCCAGAAACCTTGCCGGCAGTGGAGTGTAGGAAAACAGAAAAGGTGTAAACTTGTAGTTAGAATAGGAGCAAAGGACAAAGGAAAGGTATCAGTTAAATTTTTGGGAGTGGGAGTCTGGGTAGGGAACCGTGAGGCAGGGAATTTTTCTTTTCTTTTTAATAGACTTTTAAAACTATTTTGAGTTTTGTTGTTAGAAATAGGTGTTTTATTTTGAGAAGATATCAGTTAGATGTAAAGAAATTATGAGCACAGGCCTTGCCTTTAAGGAGAGTCGGTAAAATACGAAATGTTTAATTCCTTCCTAGGGCATTTCTTAAGTTGTGAGAATCTGAATTAGACACCATCTAAGAGGCAGTCACTCTGGCACTGAAGCTGCTACTGATGCACAGGTTGTTATGTCTTCCAAGTAGTCATCAGAGCCCAAATCCTGTCACTTCTCCCGTACTTTGTCTAGAACAGCTTCCTACCTGTAACAGCTCTTCTGGTTCTGAGACCCCTCGGCCTCCCATGCAACCTCCCGCAGAGGACTCGGCCAACTTAGTGTTGGCTCTTCTGTGGGCGAGATGAGTGGGTACCCAGGGACCTACAGTGGTGGCTGTCTCAGAAGCAAAGGCATTCTCCCTGCTGTGGGGTGGCCTGCCCCTGCTCTTAATCTCTTGCTACATGCAGTCCTGGAAATACATCTCAAAGAGGCATTTGTCACAGGTTAAAATTTGTAGTCACAACTCATCTTTGTTGAAATAAAACTTTCCCAAGATTGTCTAAGTCTCCTCAATGGAAAACACTTAATATTGCCACTTTTAGGTTAACACTAATTCAAAATAGCTGCTTTCAATGGAGTATATTAATTCAGGATACAAAAACATCCTTCTTTTCCGGGTGATTTTCCCTTATCCAGAGGCTTGCAAGGGGAAGTGTATGTATCAGCACTGTGCAGGGACCTCCGTGACCTCTCCCTGCAACAAGACACTCCCCTTAGTTCCTAATAGTGCTGTAGGTCTTTAGTCTTGACTATGTCTTTCATCCTTTCGCTGGAATACCTAGCTCTTCGGTATAAGGTTGCCAGATACTGGAAATAAAAATACAGAATGCCCTTGTAGTTACAAAATCACAGCTTGGAGCATGTTTGGTGCTGCAGCAGTGTTTAGTGAAGTGGACAGGTACCTCTGTACACTGAGACACAGTGGAAAGACTCTGGGGGACGTGGTATTTGAGACACTGGGTTTAATAATCATGGTTCATGGCACTGCAAGAGCATCAGAAGGACACTGGGAGTGACCACATACTCACCTGGGAGAGCAGCAGCCACCAAAGATCAGAGGCTGGTCTGTGACCTTGGGCCTGCTGCCCCTGCAATGCACTAGGACTTCTACGGGGCCCACATCCTTGGATTGGGTAATGGCTCCTTAGATATAACAACAAAAAGACAAACAACCAAAGAAAACGTATATTAAGGGTTTTTTACAATTCAATAATAAATATACAAATATAGTTGACTGTTGAATAACACAGGTTTGAACTACATGAATTTATTTCAATCAATACCTGTACTGTTTTCGATCTGCAGTTGATAGCCTATGGATGTTGAGGGCTGACTATATGCATCGATCTATGCAATTTTGTATAGGGGACTTGAGCATCCTTGGATTTTGATATTCATGGGAGTCCTGGAACCTATCTCTCACAGATACAGAAGGACAACTTAAATGTTTGGTAACTCAGCCTGGCTGGTGTGGCTCAGTGGTTGAGCATCCACCCATGAACCAAGAGGTCCCAGTTTGATTCCCAGTCAAGACACATGCCCAGGTTGTGGGCTTGATCCTTAGTAGGTGGTAGCTGATCAATGATTCTCATTGATATTTCTCTTAATCACTCTCCCTTCCTCTCTCTCTCTCTCTCTCTCTCTCTCTCTCTCTCTCAAATCAATTTAAAAAATTGGATGGAAGTAAAAAGTTAAACACACATTTCTGAATGTGTGGGGGGTTAGAATCCCTAACTCTGGCATGTTCAAGGGTTAACTATTGTTCAATTTAAAAATGAGTAAAGTTTCTGAATAAACATTTCTCTAAAGAAGGTGTACAAGTGGCTAATAACACATTAAAGGATGATCAACATCATCAATAATCAAGTAACTGCAAATCAAAACTATGAGATACTATTTCGCACCCACACAGGCAGCTATAAGAAAATAGGTGGGTAACAAGTGCTGGCAAGAATGTGCAGAACTTGGAACCCTTTTACATTGCTGGTGAGAATGTGAAATGGTACAACTCCTGTCAAAAAGTTCGGCAGTTCCTCAGAAAGTTCGAGTTACAGTGTTGCACAGCAATTGCAACTCTCCTAGGTATATAAGCAAGAGAAATGAAAACATCTTCACACAAAACTTGTATGAAAAAGTTAATAGCAGTATTCTTCATAATGTCTCCAAAATAGAAACATCCTAAATGTCTATAAATTGAAAAATAAGCAAGTAATAGCAGTATATCCATGCAATGGAATATTATTATTCCACCGATGGAATAATATTATTATTCCACTGATGGAAATACTCTAAAATTACATAGTGATGGTGGTTGCACAATTTTGTGAATATACCAAAAAACCATTGAGTTGTACATCTTAAAATGGTGAGTTTTGTGATATGTGAATTACATCTCAATAAAAATGTTAAAAAAGCTTGCCAGTGTGGCTCAGCAGTTGAGCATGGACCCAGGAATCAGGAAGTCAAGGGTTCAATTCCTGTAGGGGGTATGCACATGTTTGGGTTGCAGGCTCCATCCCCAATAGGGGGTATACAGGGGACAGAAGATGGATGATGTTTCTCTCTCATCAGTGTTTCTATCTCTGTATCCTTCTCCCTTCCTCTCTCTCTAAAAATAAAGATAAAAGTTAAAGAAAAACCTTGAAGGATGAGTTCAGTCACAAACAGAAGCCTTTATTACATTAATTCAGGCAAGTAAATGCATGAAGTTTGAAGGACTCACATATTAATTTATACCCAATTTGAAATTACGTATATTTATACATTTATTTTGACAGAGTGTACAAGAACCATCACATTTCCATAGTTCACCCTCCTGTTTTTGGGGGGCATAAGAACATTCTGACTGCCTTATGCCAAGTGAATAATTGGGGGAAAGCCTCATTTCACGTTGGTTACTGCTGATGTAATCTTCTTCAAGCTTGTAGGTGGGAGGATTGAGTCCATTCATGCCGACCTTGGTTCGAGCCCATTTTTCCCTGGCTTCCAAAGCTCAGCTCTTAATTCAGGAAGCCTTGCATATCTTTTCGCTTCCTCAACAGAAGTCTTGCCACAACTTGTGGTATTTCTGCAATATAAAAGCACTTGAAAGATAAGATGTGGTGAACTTCTTGGGATATAGGAAGAAAAATACCTAGAGCTGAGAGAACAAAACACTGGGGAAAAAAACATCTTGCCATATAAGCAGAAGGGGAAAAATGCCTGGAATGATTTATAACAAAATTTGCTGAGTGGCTCTTTTTGGGTAGTGGAAAAAAATAATGATTTTACACTTTTCCATATACTTTTTGTAGCAAAAATATGTTTTCTAGTAATTTTTAAAACCCTACTTAGAGAATCTAGCTTACCCAGCAAAGTAGACTAATGACCAATTACAGCCATATATAGCTATTAGATGCCAAGGAATTTGCAAAATAATAGGAAATGTGATCCAATTGATAATGTACAATAATAAGGCACGACCAGAGTGACCCTAAAATAGTTACTTTATTGCTTTCATATGGGAACTTGCAAAGGAGACTAGCTTCTCATTTGTACATTCTATTTTGGCTCAGTAACAAAAGGTAATCAGAACACAGTGATGGCTACTTTAAAACTATGATTTTCTTTGATATTCAATAATAAATATTTATTTCACTGTGGTTAAGATCCCAGGCTCTGGAGCCAGACTGCTTGAGTTTAAAACTCAGCTCTGTAATTTATTAGCAGTATCACCATGGGTGAGTTATTTAACCTCCCTGGGACTCAATTTTATTCACTAGCACTTCCCTTACTAGTATAGGTATGTTTGTGTGGTGACCACATAGCAAACACTCAGTACAATGCCAAGCATTTAGTAAACATAAAATAAATGTTACTATAACCATTTGGCTTAAGTAACCTGCATAAATATAGTTCACTAATAGAAATACATTTGGCCTTTCCATACATATACGACAGGAATTTAAGAATACAAAAGCCGAAACCGGTTTGGCTCAGTGGATAGAGCGTCGGCCTGTGGACTGAAAGGTCCCAGGTTCGATTCCGGTCAAAGGCATGTACCTGGGTTGCGGGCACATCCCCAGTAGGGGATGTGCAAGAGGCAGCTGATCGATGTTTCTCTCTCATCGATGTTTCTAACTCTCTATCTCTCTCCCTTCCTCTCTGTAGAAAATCAATAAAATATATTTTAAAAAAAAGAATACAAAAGCCAAGGGTGTATGATATATAAGTTGATTTTAGAAAACACTTCTAATACTAAGTCATTTAATTTAGATGGACATTCACTTCAATCTGAGACACAGTGGTAATTGTACTTAAACGGTAAGAGAGCTGCTGTTGTAAACTCTAACCAGAATTGAGGCTTTTAAATTCTAATGATCAAATTTAGATCTAATGTTTCTAATGATCAGAATAAATATGTTGTAGGGAAGCAGACCCCAGCGTAGGCCTGGAACAAAGTATTAGCACTGCTAGTGGTCATAAATGTGTCAGCCATATGTGGTTAAGTATTTTGATTAAATCTGTAGTCTGAAATTTTATTATTTTACTCAATTTGATGCCTCTTGGGTTGAGGCTGTAGCGATGGCATCCGTTTCTATGCTGGCTGCATAATGCCATTTGGTTGGGATGCGTGCACTCCTGTCTACTCCCAGAATCATTAGACCACGGGAAAGTTTGCCAAGTTCCATCTATGCGTGTGTAGCTTGGGGTCAAATCTGTTTTTCCTTAATGTTCAATTTCCTTATAAAGGCAACCTTGGCCTCCAGAAATCCCCAGGCTATTTTCTTTATGAAAAATAAAATTTTTTAAAAAAGTATCTAGTATACTCTGCAGTTCACCTGGGTTCGTTTCCATTGTTGGAGTTCTTGAGTTGTTTATACAGTAGATGTAATGTAAACCTCTTTCCAAATAAGCACAGAATACTCTTAGTAGATTTTTTAAACAGTGACTATAATTTGATATCAGGTTTCAAGAATATGAAAATTAATGCTAATTATTGTCATTTTTGAACTGGCAAGATTTATTACTGCAAACATACAACTTAGAAAAAATAAGGGGAAAATGGAGATAATATCTCTGCATACTTAAGGCTAAATGAATACATTATGGATGTAATGAGGAATGAATGACTATTTTCTAACTAATCCAAAAGGTGGTTCCACTTTGAAAATTAATGCCAACTCCACTGAAACTTACTGCACTGAACATTTTTTGAAGAATATTTTCCCACTTTGTAAGGAAGAAAATGTATTATTATTTTCATCAGTGGACAACATAAAGTTTCTCAGGGAACAGCATGAAGAAACTCTAACTTAATAAATAATTGGCTGACTTAATAAAATTATACTTTGATACTTCATTAATTTCACCTTAAGCCACTGATACCCATTCTAGAGTTTTAAAAATTTTATTTAAAAATTATTTTAGATATATAGAAAATTTACAGAGATAATGTAGATAGTTCCCATATAATCTACTTTATTTCCCATAGTATTGTCTGTGATATACTAAATGATTTTCCTCAAAATTCATTATGTTGAAATCCTAACTCCCAATGTTATGGTATTGGGAGGGGAGGCCTTTGGAAGATGATCAGGTTATGAGGGTGGAGCCCTCGTGAATGGGATTAGTGCCCTTGTGAAATAGACCTTAGGGGGCTCCCTCATCCTTCTGCCATCCTTCTGCAATTCCCGTCTATAAACCAGGAGCTGGGCTTTCACCAGTCACAGAATCTTCTGGCACCTTGATTTTGGACTACCCAGCCTCCAGAACTGTGAGAAATAAATTTTTATTATTTATAAAACACCTAGGCTATGGGATTCTGTTAATAGCAGTTTGAACAGATTAAGAAACATCTTATATAACATTAGAGGCCTGGTGCACAAAATTTGTGCCAGGGCTGGGGAGGAACTGGGGGGTCCCTCAGCCTGGCCTGCAATGATGCAAATGCTCTGTGCCCGGCCTGGCCAGAGGCCCTCTGCGGCTGGGGTGGAACACTTGCTTCTTCGCCGCGACGACGAAGCAAGCATTCCACCAGCCAGGCTGCTCATGCTGCCCACTCTCAGCGGCCGCCCACCTTGGGACTGGGGGACTCCAGCGGGGCTGAGAGGACTGGGCGCCGCCATCTTGTGGCTATGGGCGCCGCCATCTTTGTAATGGAGTGACGGTTAATTTTCATATTACCCTTTTATTAGATAGGATGGTGTTTTTGTCCTAACTAAGAAATTAACTTTGGTACATTACTAGTAACTGATTTCTTAATTATCTGCTAATGTCCAGAATCCAGTCCAGGATAATACATTTCATTTAGTTGTGATATTGCCTTAGTCTTCTCCAGTCTGTGACAGTTTTTCAGTCTTCCTTTATTTTACACAAAATTGGCACTTTTGAAGAGTACTAGTCAGGTATTTTGCAGAATGTCCCTCATTTGGGGTTTCTTTAATGTTTTCTCATGATTAGACTGAGTTTGTGAATTTTGGAAGCATACCACAAAGTAGAAATTGCCTTCTCATCATAAACACACACACACACACACACACACACACACACACACACACATTTTGGGGAGTGCATGACATAAATAATGCTAGCTTTGATCACTTGGTTAAGGTAGTGTTTGCTAGATTTCTCCAGGTTCCTTTATTGTGAGGTTATTAATTTTCCCTTTCTGCATTTAGAACTGAGTCACTAAGTCCATTTCACACTCAAGGAGGTGTGTATTAAGCTTTGCTTCTGGAGGGAGTAATATCAACATGTGGTATTTGGAATTCTTCATAGGAACTTGTTCAGATTGACTTTTGTATCCATTTGATCAGACCCCATCTTTTTTTTTTTAAAACTTCCTTCCTTTTGACACCACCAGACACTCCAGTCTCATTGTACATTTTCACTGCCGCAGTCCTTGAATCAGGTATTTGTTCAAGTAGCTATTATATACACAATAAAATAAAGTACTTAAACAACAAAGTCAGAAGATTTTAAAAAAGCAGAAGAAATTAGTGAAGATAAAAGTAGAAATTAATGAATTAGAAAAATAGAAAAATAGTAGAATTAATAAATAAATCTAAATATTAGTTTTTTAAAAATACTGTATCCATTGTGTTTGTGGAAATTCTTTGTTGAAAGAAAATTATTTTGGGACACTACCAACAAAATAAGCAAATTACTAGCAAACCTATCAACATAAAAACTAAGAAGACAACAATGCACAAAATTAGAAATGACAAGAGAAAAATAACCATCAAAAAAAATTTTAAAGCATGAGATTAATTTACCCAACTATAAACAAGTGTAAAAGTCTAAATGAAATAGATAATTTCCTAGTCAAATACTACTCATAAAAATTAATCTTTGTGGAAACAAAATGTAGAAAAAAAATATCTCCCACCCCATAAAAATTCAACAAGTACTAGGTCCAGATGATTTCATAGGGGAATTTTAACAATTCATTAATGATCAGATACTTCCAATGCTCTTTAAATGAGTTCAAATCATAGTGAAAGAAGAAAAACACCCACATCAAACAAACAAATAAGCAAACAAACCTTGAGATAGAGCATATATATTATGCACATTTTTTGCAACATGTTTTTGATTTAATAATAATCTTTTGATATTCCATGGCTTAGGGTTTGTGAGTTCTAACTTATTCTTTTAATATCCAGTTCATACTTAGACAGATATGTAATGATTTATTTAATTATTTCCATATTGGTAGATATTAAGTATGTTTTCAATTTTTGGCCCCTGCAAATTGCATAATGCTATATTAAACATTCTTGTACTCACTCATATTCTTGGGGCCAGAGCTTCTGTTTTTGTAGGACTAAGAGGTAGATCAAAGTGATGAGAAATAGGAATTATTGTAGGAAATAAAATGTAACACAAAACTGAATTCAATACACATTCATGTTTAATTCCTAAAAAATCATGCTGCAAAAAACAGTTGACATAAATGAATATAATTAACATTTATCCAAAACTTTTTTTGTGCAAAAATCCATGTAAGTTTAACAATGTCATCAATTTGCTTCCTTAATGTAATTTTCCATAACAAAGCATTGTCTCTTCTAGAGAACATTAGTGATCACCAAAGAAGAAGAATAACAATTATGCATGTCTTCCTCTTAAATTATTTGAGTAAATTAAAATCAAACCAAGAAAAGAAGCATCCTAAGGATATATTTTAACATGGAATTTATTCAGAGATATTGTAAGCATTTTGTTTCATAATCATTTTACTATTTGAGTAGTATTCCATTTAGAGTGGAAAATACCCTCTTTCATTATTATTTAGAGTAAGTGTTGTGCAATATCATGGTGTGAAGAAGTTGCTTTTCAGTGGTACATTCATCCTATCTAATAATAGAGAAACATGGTAATTAACTGTAACTTCACTACCCTTCCCATTGGCTAATCAGCGAGATATGCAAATTAACTGCCAACCAAGATGGCAATCGGCAGCCAGGCAGCTGAAGCGAACAGGAGGCTTGCTTGCTCCAGTGAATGAGGAAGCCAAGGTTCCCCGCCTGCTGCTACCTGGCTCCCAGCTTGCTCTC
>NW_006296625.1:2467090-2507648 GCF_000327345.1 Myotis davidii | reverse complement strand
ACATCCCCTGAGGGCTGCTGGGCTCCAGAGGGATGTCTGATTGCCATCTTAGGCCCAATCCCCTGGGGAGTGGGCCTAAGCCAGCAGGTGGTCATCCCTTGAGGGGTCCTAGACTATGAGAGGGCACAGGCCAGGCTGAGGGCCCCCCATCCCCCCCGAGTACACAAATTTTTGTGCACCGGGCCTCTAGTATTAATTATAAAAAACGTACCCATTTCCTATATGGAAAATTGTATGACTCTGACAAATTAAATATCTTGTTACATTATTTCACAATCTTCTGTAGTAGTTCCAAAATAAAATAAACGAATAAAGGAAAACCTATAAAAATTGAAATAAATACCTATTATTTTAAGCTTTTGAGTAGCTAATACAAATAAAGTCATCTTCTTCAGTTCACTATAAAATATCTCAAATATTAAGGTCACAATTCCACATGAGCTGAGATTAGGATTCTAAAGAAGAAATTTAAATTAAGATAAAAGAAAGCCCTGAAACATTTCTACATTATTCAATAATACAATTCACATTTTACATTCTTTTTTAAAAATATATTTTATTGATTTTTTACAGAGAGGAAGGGAGAGGGATAGAGAGTTAGAAACATTGATGAGAGAGAAACATTGATCAGCTTCCTCCTGCACACTCCCCACTGGGGATGTGCCTGCAACCAAGGTACATCCCTTGACCAGAATCGAACCTGGGACCCTTGAGTCCGCAGGCTGATGCTCTATTCACTGAGCCAAACTGGTTAGGGCAAAGCTGAAACAATTTGTACAAAACAAAGTAGCATTGGATTATAACTCTAAGTATAAAATAAATATCCAATCCTATATAATAAAAGGCTAATATGCAAATCGACTGAACAGCAGAACGACTGGTTGCTATGACATGCACTGACCACCAGGGGACAGACGCTCAACACAGGAGCTGCTCCCTGGTAGTCAGTGAGCTCCCATGTGGGGGCGCCGCTCAACCAGAAGCTGGACATCCCCCCCGAGGGCTCCAGGACTGCCAGAGGGTGCAGGCCAGGCTGAGGGACCCCTCCACTCACCCGAAGTGCATGAATTTTGTGCACTGGGCCTCTAGTAGTATATATATTTAGATACAGTTATAGATACAGATGAGAGGATGTTTATTATGGACATTGAGAAATCTCACAGTGTGCCATTTGCAAACTGAAGAAACAGGAAAGCCATTGAATTGTATAATTCAGCTTGAAGACCTTAGATCCAGGGAAGCCAATGGTGTAAACCTAAATCTAAAGTCGTGAGAATGGAAGGAGCTAATAATGTAAGTCCTGGGTTGCCTCTGAAGGGTTGAGAATCAGGAACACCCATGTCCAAGGATAGTGAGCCAATTTGCCCTGTTCTACTCAGGGCTTCAACTCGTTAAAGGAAGCCCACAGCATTGGTGAGAGCAACCTTCTTTTCTCAGACTACTGATTCAAATGCTAATCTCTTCCTGACACACTCTCACAGACACACCTAGAAAGAATATTTTACCAGCTTTCTGGGGATCACTTAGCCCAGCCAAGTTGATACATAAAAATTAATCATCACAATTTGAAAATATGCCGTCTTCCCAGAAACCTTTCTTTACTATTCCCTCCTTAAACTTTTCCCTCAATTAACTAATTACTTTCATCAGTAAGAATCTTAAATGAGTAACCTAATCCCAATCTTGGTTACTATGCAACCTTTTTGCTTCCATCTTTTAAAAATATTTTCTGTGAGGTTGGTAGTTATATTCCTATTTTCATTCTTTATACAAATAACTTGAACCGCCCTCTTTTTTTCTCAGTGAATCTAGCTAATGGCTTGTTAATTTTGTTAAGAGCCAATTTTTAGTTTCATTAATTTTTCTCAAAAATTTTTTTTTATTTCATAATTTATTTATTTTCTAATCTTTATTATTTTCTTACTTCACTTTGTTTTCTGTTTAGGTTGACCTCTTTTAAATTTCTTAAAAATGAAAGTTAAGTTGATTTGATATTTTATCTTTTTAAAATATAAGTTTTCTGTCTATAAATTTCTCTCTAAGCACTGCTTGAACTGCATTCCATAAGTTTTGGTATGTGGTATCTTTGTTTTATTTGTTTCAAAGTATTTTAAAATTTCTCTTGTGACTTCTTATTTTCCTTATTCTTTATTTAGGAGAGTGCTGCCTGATTTCCACATACTTGTGATTTTCCAAAAATTCTTTCTATTATTAACATCTAATTTAATTCCATTGTGGTTAGAGAACATACTTTGTAGATTTAAATTATTTTAGATTTGTTTAAGCTTTGTTCATGAATGGGCATATGGTCTAATATTCAAGATATTCCAGGTGCACTTGAGAAGAATATGTACCCTGATTTCATTGGGTAAAGTGTTTTATAGATGTCTGTTTAATTTAGTTATTATATAGTGTTGTTCTAGTCTTCTGTTTCCTTGCTGATTTTCTACCTGTTTATTCTATCTGTTATTGAAAATGTGATATAAAATTCTCCAGCTATTATTGTTGTATTTTCCTAACTGACACTTTTATTATTATAAAGTGTCCTTATTTGTCTCTAGTAACAGATTTTGTTTTATATTTTAAATATATTTTTATTGATTTCAGAGATAAAGGGAGAGGGAGAGAGATAGAAACATCAATGATGAGAGAGAATCATTGATCAGCTACTTCCTGCATGCCCTCCACAGGGGACCAAGCCTGAAACCCTGGCATGTGCCCTGACTGGGAATTGAACCATGACCTTCTGATTTGTAGGTCGACTCTCACCTACACCAGCCACACCAGCCAGGCAGATTTTGTTTTAAAATCAAAACGCTGGCATAGCCATACCAGCTGTGTTTTGGTTACTATTTCCATGGCATATCTTTTCCATCCATTTTCTTTAAATCTAAAGTGCATCTCTTGTGTAAAGCTCATAGTTAGGCTATGTTTGTTATCCATTCTTCTAGTCTCTGCTATTTAATACATTTACTTTTGATGTAATTATTGAGGTTGGATTTATGTCATTTTGCTATTTGTTTTCTGTTTACTTTATGTCTTATTGTTCTTTCCACAATTACTGCTGCCTTTGTGTCAGATATTTTTATTGTACCATTTTAGTTCTGTAATTTCTTTTACTATGTATTTAGTTCTGTCATTTCTTTTACTATATATATTTAGTTATTTTGAGATTGCAATCAACATATTAATTTGTATCCATAGCTTGGCTTAATAATAACTTAATTTCAATAGTATAAAAAACTACTCTGAGATAGCTCAATTTCCTTCCTCCCTTTAACCTGTTATCATAAAAAATAATATATTTATACATTGTCTACCTAATGACTTACATTTATAAATATTTTGTTATGTAGTTGTTTTTAAATTAGATAAAGTAAATTGCAATCAGAAATACATATATACTACCTTTTTTATTGAAATTACATATATATATAACATTATATTAGTTTTAGATATACAACATATGACTTGATGTTTTTATAAATTGAGGAGTGAGTGATCACCACATTAAGTCTAGTTAACAGTGATCAGCATACATAGTAACAATTTGGGGGGATGAGGTTTTGAGAGAGCTCAGCACTTTCTCTGTTTGCTTACACGCTGCTGGTTTATACTGTGAATGTGGGTTTTTAATATCTTTTTTTGTTGAGAGTATTACAGATGTCCCCCTTTTTACCCCTCCTTTGCCCCTTTCCACCGAGTTCCCATCCTGCCCCAGGTCTTCACTACCCTATTGTCTATATCCATGGGCAATGCATATATAAATATAAATTCTTTTGTTAATCTCTTCCCCAACCCACACTCTCCCCCACCTGTCTCCACCCCATTCCCCTTCTCTCTGAGATGTGCCAGCCTGTTCCATGTTCTGGTTCATGTTCCCTTGCTTCATCCCCATGTGGTCCCAACTATTTTTTAAAAAATGTATCTTTATTGTTGAAAGTATTACAGACGTTCCTTTTTTCCCCCATAGACCCCTTCCACCCAACTCCTGCCCCCTCCCCAGGCCTTTATCACACTATTGTCTGTTTTTAATGAAGCAAGTTAGTTATTATAAAGTAGGTGGTCTTACAATCATTTGGAAAAAGCAATAGCCAGTTTACAAGAGGATCAAATACTTGGCATTCAAAATGCCTCCCAAGTTGGCCAACTTTACCTTTGCAACCCTGAAAGCATCGTCTCTCCCAGGACTGCCTGTTGAATGTGCTGTGTTCGTGTTGCGCCTTGGCTGTTTTTTTGCTGTCACCTGACATGCGTTATTCTTCCTTTGTGCTTGACTTCATCTCCCCTTGCTTAACCCCAGCTCACATTTCACCTTCTCCACTTTACTGACACACTTCTAATTTAGCCTATAATAATTAGAAGGATAAATTGAGCTAAATGCTACTGTTTTCCTAAAGAATAACAATAATTGCTTAGTTTTAAAAATTCTGATTCCATCCTGTTAGTGAAGCACTTGACTATGATTGCTTTTCCCTCCTAAAATAGCTGGGGACTCCAGCGGGGCCTGTCAGTTGAACTTGGCCTGAAACTGCAGCACATGAAGACAGCCAGGATTCAAAGATTATTTAGGAGCAATACAAAGATCACAAGGCAGGTGAACACTCCTTCTCAGGTGGCAACCTGGTGGAGAAGAGAGACAAAATCCAAGCTGAAAACCACTAGATAGAAAGCAGGAGTCCCGGAGGAGAGCAAGTTCTGTGTGCAAGAAGCCATGTCTGCATTTAGATTATTAACCCCATTTTGGCAGAGGCTGGAAGAATGGGCACAGGTGGAGCTGCCACAAGAGGCACAGCAACAGAGAGACAAAATTGTAAATGATAAATTGAATTTCTTGTTCATATTAAAAAGGCTGAGGAAACCTGAAAGCTGACCTTGAAGTGCCACAACGTGCCATTGTTAGCTTAAT
The DNA here is from genome assembly GCF_000327345.1 of Myotis davidii. Taxonomy (NCBI): domain Eukaryota; kingdom Metazoa; phylum Chordata; class Mammalia; order Chiroptera; family Vespertilionidae; genus Myotis; species Myotis davidii. The sequence goes on along the minus strand of NW_006296625.1, from coordinate 2,502,739 downwards.
CCGACAGAGACATTACAGTTATGAAGTAGCCACGAAAATAATTTTATGGTTGGGTCACAACATGAGGAACTGTATTTAAAGGGCCAGAAGGTTGAGAAACCCTGTTAGAGGATGGAGGAAAAAATAAGGAGCAATGTTGTGCTCTGTTGATGGTTACAATCAGGGCAACGCAAATGTTTATCATTTCCATTTTAGATTTTAATTCCTGACAACAAAGTGTCACCAATTATATTGTACTAAGCCAACATTAAAATATATTTAATAATGATCTTTTTAATTAATATACAGAACATTTTCATGTCAGAGATAAAGCTGATTTGTTCTCTTTCTCCTCTAAAATGAACGTCCTTTGGTGTCATCTAGACATATACAGATAAAATCCTGTTAAAACTGTAAATAGATATTAATAGTTTAAGTATATTTTTCTTAAATCACTCAATTCCATTTGATGACACTTTTATATAATTTTTATAGGTCTGTATGTATGTATATATGTTTATTTATATTAAAGTGTAAGCATAGTGAGACAAAATAGCAAAGTTACTCTGTATGTTCCTTTTCTCTTGTACTTTACATTTGAACCTTTGTTTTTTTAAATTTAAATTCTTTATTGTTTAAAGTATTACACAATCTCCTTTTTCCTCTCCCCGGCTGCCCCCACTCCCCAGCACATGCCCTTACTGCCCCCTCCCGTCTGTGTCCATTGGTTATGCTCCTATGCATGCATACAAGTCCTTTGGTTGATCTCTTTCCCCCTTCCCCCTGCCTGCCCTCATAGGTTGGACAGTCTGTTCGATGCTTCTATGACTCTGTTTCTATTTTTGTTCATCAGTTTATGCTGTTCATTATATTCTACAAATGAGTGAGATCATGTGATATTTATCTTTCTCTGACTGGCTTATTTTGCTTAGCATAATGCTCTCCAGTTCTGTCCATGCTACTGCAAATGGTAAGAATTCCTTCTTTTTCATTACAGCGTAGAATTCCATTGTGTAGATGTACCACAGTTTTCTAATCCACTCATCTGCTGATGGGCACTTAGACTGTTTCCAAATCTTAGCTATTGTAAATTGTGCTGCTATGAACATAGGGGTGCATATATCCTTTCTGATTGGTATTTCTGATTTCTTGGGTTATATTCCTAAAAGTGGGATCACTGGGTCAAATGGGAGTTCCATTTTTAATTTTTTGAGGAAACGCCATACTGTTTTCCACAGTGGCTGCACCAGTCTGCATTCCCACCAGCAGTGCAAGTGGTTCCTTTTTCTTCTCATCCTCACCAGCTTGTTGTTTGTTGATTTGTTGATGTTAGCCATTCTGACAGGTGTGAGATAGTACCTCTGTATGCTCTTGCTTCCTTTGTTAAATATTAATTAAACTTAATGGCTTGGGTCAATTTCTGGGTTCTCTGTTCTGTTCCATTGGTCTATATGTCTGTTCTTGTGTCAATACCAGGCACTTTTGAAAAAGTGGCTTTGTAGTATAGCTTGATATTTGGTATTGAGATCCCTCCAACTTTGTTCTTCTTTCTCAAGATTGCTGCAGCTATTCGGGGTCTTTTTTTATTCCAGATGAATTTTTGGAGAGTTTGTTCTAGGTCTTTGAAGTATGCCTTTGGTATTTAATGGGGATTGCATTGAATCTATAGATTGCTTTGGGTATTATGGACATTTTAATGATGTTGAGTCTACCAATTCATGAATGTGGTATATTTTTCCATCTCTTTATGTCTTCCTCTATCTCTTTTTTCAGTGTCCTATAATTTTCTGAGTACAGGTCCTTTACCTCCTTGGTTAAATTTATTCCTAGGTATCTTAATTTTTTTGTGGCAATGGTAAATGGAGGGTTTTTTTTAGTTTCTCTTTCTGTGAGTTCATTATTGGTGTATAAAAAAACCATAGATTTCTAGGTGATAACCTTTGCTTTTAATCATATTCTTTTTTAATCCCCAATGTTCCTTGGGACAATTTTTATATTTTCTTTAATGTCAGTGACATATTAAATAAGTAAAAGAAAAGTATGTGAATAACATATAGGTAAATAAGTCCTGTAATAAGAGACATGTATGAATGAAGAGAACGAAGACATTTTTATGGTAAAGAACACTAAATATAAGTAATAGTAGATAGAAAAATCTTATCTTAGCAGAGACATGTTTAATATGTAATTAATAGTCATCACACACACACACACACACACACACACACACACCATTTCAGGGTGATAACTCCTCAGACTTTCAGAGAGTATTTTCAGGTTGAGATTGACAGAAAGATTGTTTGATTTTTTTGTTTATTTTTATTCATTTATTTATTTTGTTGAGCATATACTAGCTAGGTGCTAAGTAAACAATATAATCAAAGTACCTATTCTCATGGGTCTGCTTTTCTACTGGGAGAACGCAGTGTGGAAACAAGTAGACAAATATTAAACATGATAACATTTCCAGTGGCTCTCAGGGTTATAAAGAAAATAAAGTTGGGTAGTAGAAAATAGAGAGAGAATGACTGGAAGCAGGATTTTAGGCCTAGTGTTAGGGATGTTATCCTTGAAGGGGTTATATGCTCCAAAATATGCAATGCAGTTAGGCATGTGAAAATATGGGAGAACCCCCAGTGTGAACAGCTTGGCTAAGGGCAGGATCAAGACTGAGCACCTGAGGAAGAGGTAGAAAACTAAGCAGCTGGGTTCTAGTAAAACAGAAATGATGTAGGAGAAGTAGGCAGAGCCAGATGGTGTACAGCTTTATGGTTCTGGGAACAGATTGTATTGCATTCTAGAAGTCATGAGAAGTAACAGGAAGGTTTTAGGCAGGAAAGAAAACTAATCTGCTGACGAATCTGGTGGGCTAGAGAACAGCGGGGCACCATCTGGTTTGGCTTTCAGAGGTGTATCAGATCAGCCATCCTCAGTTCTCTTTCTCTGTATCTTGTTTTAACTGTATCCAGAGCCAAGCAGGCACTGTGGACAGGGTAACCTTTTTTTGAAGAACGTAGTTTCAAGAAATCTGTTTCTTTTGGAGAGTATTGCAGGTCATAAAATGTTTGAATATTGGTAGATTGCCCATGAAAGAATGATTGCCAAAAGGATTTTAAAATGCATATCAGGAACAAAATGTTTCCTTACCCATGCAATGAAGAAGAGCAAAAGCATGATAGCTTTATTTTATTAGAACTTTGTACATTCTCATTTTTTTTGCTTAGTATATTGTTTAATCAATAGAATTTGTGTAATTGCCAGAAAAGGTACTCAATTACACATACCTTTTCTCAAATACTACTCATGTACACAAGCATATCTCAGAGATATCCCGGGTTTAATTCTAGGCCACTTCAATAAAGTGAATATTACAATAAAGCAAGTCACACAAATTTTTTGGTTTCCCAGTGCATATAAAAGTTTTGTTTATACTATACTATAATCTATTCAGTGTGCACTAGCATTATGTCTAAAAAAACAATGTGCATACCTTAATTTAAAAATGTTTCACTGATAAAAAAAATGTTAACCATCATCTGAGCCTTCAGAGAGTCCCAATCTTTTTGCTGGTGAAGGGTTTTGCCTCGATCTTGATGGCGGCTGACTGATCACACATCACCATAACAAATATAATGATGATGATGATGATAATAATAATAATAATAATAATAATAATATATGAAATATTGTGAGAATTACCAAAATGTGACAGAGAGCTATGAAGTGAGCAAATGTTGTTGGAGAAATAAACACTATTCAGAGAAAGCAGAAACCTAAACCACTAGGAGAAACAAATCAATTAGAGTCTCAGAATCTCAGAAAGACTCTAGATGAAACTGGACAACCGATGGGTCTGGGCTGCCTTTTCCAATTTATTTTAAATTATTTAATGAACCCAGCCATATATTTTAATTCTTCTATCTCCTCTATTCTAGTGCTTCCAAATTGGTAGCACTTTGCAGCTAGACACATTATTTATCACAAAACTTCTGTTTGAGTTTGTGGTTGGTTGTGCTCTGAGGCTAATATACAGAAGGGCAACCCTTTCCACCAGTTTTTTAAAGTGTTGCGCAAAATTAGTTGACTTGTCAACAGAGGCTCTAGTGTCCTTGGTAAGTCTGAGAAGCATATTTCTCAGAAATCATAAGGGAAGAGCAGCCCAGTCATGCTCCGTGCAATATGTTCAGCAAAGCATAAGGGTAGGGAACAGCAAGTAGGAAGCCAGCCTAGACTCAGAGCTGGAGTAGATTACCTGTATGAAGGCACAGACACTATCCATTATGTAACATGCTTAGAAGGATAGTAGACGCTCAACTTATGTCTGTTGAATGAATTAGAATTTCAAAAGTCCAGGACCGAATTCAGGCCTGGGTGGTAGCAAAAAGGTGAATAATGGAATCTTTCTATTTCTAAATGCAAGTGAGGACCTGGAGTTAATTTCAACAAATGAGGACATAAGTAGAAATGGCAAATGAGGATATCAGAGGCAGAGATGAAGACATGTAAATGTAGAGGGGTCTGTGTGCACGTGTACAGGGGTGTTTATGTGTGTTGATGAAAAGAATGAGGATAAAGGAAAGATTGAGGGCATGAGTGGGATAGGGTAACTATTAAACGGAGCTAACTTACTAGGGGTTATGCTGAGTCTAAGTGAGCCTCAGTGAATTTTTCCATCTCTTGACATCTACTTAGAGAGCAGTGTATACCTAATGCTTAGTTCCCAATCTGAACTTTTCATTCTAAATAACCCATAGGGAACCTAGAGTGTTCGGAAGGACATAATGTCCTATACCAAGAAAGCCACCCCTTCTTGCCTGCCAACTGGGTAAGTCAATCTCAAATTGTACACTTACATTTTTCCAGATTCTTTATTAAAGGATCTTGGTTTCTTGGTAATTTTCTAAGTAAATCTAGTCTTTCTGCTTTTAGTGGAATAGAAACACCCAAGTTGAGGAAGCTTGGGTTTTAATCCAGACTCTGACATTTGCCTGTAGATCACTATGAACTCATTTTAACGTTGACAACATCATCTGTAAAATATTAATAAGTAAATGTCTGCCTTTATAGATTTGTCATGAGTGAAGTGTTCAGCATCATGCCTGGCTCACAATAGATATTTGATAAATCAGTAGTGGCAGTGGCAGCGATAGCAGGAAGTAGTAGCAGTATATAGTGGTGATGGTAGTGGTAGGTGTGGCATTAGTAGTAGCAGAGTCTGGATCAAATGTCAGAGTCTGGATTAAAACCCAAGCTTCCTCAACTTGGGTGTTTCTATTCCACTAAAAGCAGAAAGACTAGATTTACTTAGAAAATTACCAAGAAACCAAGATCCTTTAATAAAGAATCTGGAAAAATGTAAGTGTACAATTTGAGATTGACTTACCCAGTTGGCAGGCAAGAAGGGGTGGCTTTCTTGGTATAGGACATTATGTCCTTCCGAACACTCTAGGTTCCCTATGGGTTATTTAGAATGAAAAGTTCAGATTGGGAACTAAGCATTAGGTATACACTGCTCTCTAAGTAGATGTCAAGAGATGGAAAAATTCACTGAGGCTCACTTAGACTCAGCATAACCCCTAGTAAGTTAGCTCCGTTTAATAGCAAAGATAGGGTTCTAGTGAAGTTCCAAAGGACAGAAATTCATGAAAAGAGATTGTGCACTTTATGCCTGCTTTATTTAATTACATCAAATTCCCAAGCTTTTGAAGTCCATTCTGTTCATATTATTTATAAATCTGTGAAGCTCTGCATGATAAAGAACACTTTCATTTATCGTTTGGGAATCATAGAGACAGGAACAAAGAGATATGCTGGAACCTCATATTTTTAACCTTAGCTAACCTACTCCTTCCTGGTAAAGAAAAAAGAAGGGAATAGCAAAATTAGAAGGTCCACTGTGAAAGACTTGAAAATATATTTCTTTCCGACTTAAAATGAAATGAAATCATATGACATGAGCACTTAGTTGTAGACAAATAGCATATGAGAGTAAATATTAATAAATATATGCTAAATAATTTTCATTGGCAAATCTATTTTAGCTCTCTGAACAGATGACAAAGTCTTTGTTAACATTCTTAGAAGTCTCATATTCAAGCATCTGACTTTGAGAATATAGTTTATAACTTTAAAATTTGCTATGTGCTAATTCTTAAAAAAGCTTTTAGAATAATTTATTTAGTACAAATACATTTATTATTACTTTTTAGGACTTTCTTATTTAGATACATGAATTAGGTTTTTAAAGTTTACATAAGATGGTATGGTACAACACAAATAAGCAGTATTTGGAAGAAGTTGAAATCATTTTTTAAAAGAAGAGATCTCACTGAAATTTGGCTTTATAAAACTTTATGGAAATCTTTATTTGAATCTCGGAGGTCATACCACTATGTAACTCAATAAAAAAGGAAATGAACACTTAAGAATAGGCAGAAAAAATGTTAAACACATAAATGAATACATGGATTAACCCACATTTTCATATATTCTTAACAGACCACAATACTCTTAGGGTATCGTTTTTCAGAAATTTTATGTGAATGGGATTACAAATATTATTTCTTTTGGAGAAAGATTTTATCTTTATTGAAAATAAGGTCATCATAACCTCTTCCCTCCTTTTCCTGCCCTACCTGCTTTTTAAATTGCTGTTCAGTTCCTGTTATTGCTGCCATTGGTAATTCTGTGGAAAATACTTCAAACTTATAGAGAATTTGAGGTTCTAAATGTTAGATAAAGATACGCTCTGAAACTGCAACGATACTAGGAAACGCACACTTGGCAGTTTCCAAGGCAGCTCACCATTTCACAAGTGTGTTTCTTCCTAAAGTCTAAATATATTTCCTTCAATTTATGTCATTGCTTAAAACTCCTCCAATTTATTTGCGTTAGAGATACAAATACTTCTGGGAAACATATGGGGTGTTAGAGAAATTAGCTAAACCAGATTGTTGGGGTTTTTTGTTGTTTGTTTGTTTTTTGCCAGGAACTGAAATGAGATGGACTCAGGGAGTGGGAGTTTGTACAGAAAGTAATTCTGGAGCATAGCTGAGTGCACCTTGGCTGCACATTAGAATCACCTGGGAATCTTTTTAAAATCCTGATTTCTGGGCCTCATTCTCCAGAAATTCTGTTTCTTTGTTATGGGGTGGGGCCACAACATTAGTAACAAAGAAACAGAATTTCCGGAGAATGAGGCCCAGAAATCAGGATTTTAAAAAGATTCCCTGGTGATTCTAATGTGCAGCCAAGGTTGAGAACCACTGGTCTACAGAAAGAAAGGTGAGTGGGCACCTATGGGATGTTTAAAAGGGGTTCATCTCGATGCAGGGAAAGAAGTGGCAGAATTAGAGGTTTATGGAAGAAGAGGAATAGAGGTAGTTGGGACACACGTGATGCCCGGGGAATTTGTAAAGAAAGAAAAACAAGTGCAATGTTGCTGGAAAGGATAGTGAAATTAATTTTTTTCCTTACTCCTAATCATTCCCTGCTCCCAAGAATTAAACATAATAGTGATGTTCTCACTATATTTCAGTTGTTTTAGTAGTCCTTTGTTGAGGAGACTGGAAATCTAACTGTTATTGTATGTGCATTATAAATTTCAAACAACAAACTCTTTAGAGTTCCCAGCAGAAAACACCTTAGAATGGTGAATAAGTACTTCACTGTTTATCCTCATTTCAGGATAAATCTGCATTCTCTCATTACTGTTAATCAGATCAAATGTTTGCAGTTCTGGGAACATGTAGGAAAAGATAATGCATTTGGGCATCTGCTCATATCCTCTACTCCCTACCCTTGTTCCCACCCATACCCTCAAACCAGTTTGGGATGGATTTCCTAGATGAGGTGATTGGGAAACATTGGCTCATTTTTTAAGACAGCAGTTCATTTTTCAGCGTTTTATGACTCCCCTTGGAAGAACTGGCTATTCTCTCCACCACACTCCTAGAGATCCTGTTTCTTGTCTGTGGTATCAAAAATATTTCATGGCTCTTACTTGTTTTCATATATTTCTCCACCTATTGGAGGGTAAATCCCTTGGAACCACGAACTGTGGTCTGTTTGTCTTTGCATTCTCAGGGCTCATCCGAATAAGTTCTCTCTCTCGAACTGGTGAATGAGTGAAAAAATACATGGATTCATAAATGAATGAAGCAGATGCCTGTGATTCCCCTTTGGAATGTAATCTATTTATCAGTTGGAGCTCCCTACCTATCAGGAATTACTCAGAACTATGACTTTGGCTCTCTGTACTGCTTTCCTTTTCTGATAGATCAAGATAACTTTAAAAAGCCAGATGTGAAGACTGTAGGCAATCTTAAGGGGAAATGAAATCTTTTATTTTTGAATTTTTGTGATGATTCAAGAAATTCCAGCCACTTTATAAGCATTCATAACCTGATTTCTGAACTAGCAAATAATAAATCAAAACTGTGCTTATTCTCGTTACATGACTACTTGTTTACAGGGAAACAAAGAAAGGGGAGGGATCCCTAACCAGGGTAATGGTTAGAGATAAATGAAGGTGATATACTTCCAATAAAACAATTTAGGAAGCTGCTAGAGATTTTGAAATAAAATACAGATTAGAACTTGCTTCTGGATTGTTATTAGCCACATCATATTCTCTGAGTGATCTGAGAACTTCCAATGAAAAGCAACTCAGAATTTATGCAGCATACTCTTTCTCTTCAGAACTGTTGTTTCTGCAGAATTAAGAGAAATTTGAACTTGACTGCATTCTTGGAGGCCATGCCTAATCTAATTTATTCCCAGTGGAGCTGCACAGGGAAGAGTTGGTGGAGTCTGCTGGCCAGGTCTACCACCACAGTGCTTTCTTCAGAAAGTTTTACCATCTGGAAAGTGTATGACTCAGCTTCACTGGCACGCATACATCATATGTATGAAATAGAAGAACAATGATATTAACTGAACAAGCTTCAAAATAAATACAGCTTATTTGTACAGGAATGCTATCCAATTGCTGAAAAGTGGATATGTCTAAATGGCTTTCGTCTTGATGATCTGGACACTCCATTTCAGTTTGTTTTTATTTTTGGAATAGAATTTCCTTATTTTTCAATAGAGACTATAAATAAAAAGAATAGGTAAATGTAGAATGTAAAAGAACATATTCAGAGGAAGGTCACCCTGAAATATAGGAATTCTAGAGTTGAAAAATTGTTATTTTTTTCCATGAAGAATATTATCCAAAAACTTCTGCCAAAAGTAGTGATAATAAGGTTCTGTTCTCAGTGTTAGTGCTGAGAATGAAAATGCTTAACTTGTATGACATCAGAACAGCAAGCTTTAGCGGCACTATTAATCCCGAAAAGTTGGTCCCTACCGGGTATGGAACTAAAATTTTATCAGATGACACCTCAGGGCATTGGTTTTCATGTTTATATTGCATAGGTCTTTCAGCCCCTTCATTAATGCACCAACTACCAGCATGTGTTCCAAGATACGTTAATACACTCAATGACACATCTCCCAGCTAATATTCATCATCTTTAGGATGATGATGATCATTATCATTAACATAATGGTAACACTATCTATTGAGCACTGTTAAATTTTCAACTGTTCTAACATTTTTTTCATAATTTAACAACTCTGATGTCTGAACGTGTTTCAAGCAATATTATCTTAGATAATTGTTATCAGTCATTTGAAAGACCTGACATAGTTGTTTGTCTTACCTGGCATTTTTGGAAATATTAAAAAAAAAGGCCAGCATGAAAATATACACAATGAGTGTCATCAACTGGAACTAACACTCTGGTGAAGTCTTTTAAGAAATGCTGTACGTTCCATGATCACGGTGCCATTAAAAAAATATTTTGTGGAAAAATATCAGAATCAATAAAAATGATCTTAAAAGTAATTCAGAATGTTATGACTATTTTAACAAAATCATTTTATTTGTATTTTTTATTAATGTAAAGGGTGATATATAATAAAAAATAAGGACTTGGCTTACATGATTATGGAGTCTAAGAAGTCCCAAGGTCTATAGTCAGTAAGTTGAATAGTAAGGTGAACGGGGATGTGGTAGGAATCACCATCCCTGCATCTTTCAGGTCCTTGACAATGGCACTAATTTTTACAGTCTCTTCAGGAATGTGGTATTGTTTTGGTTTACTATTTTCCCTGGTAGAGACAGTTCTAGTGGCTTCCACTTGGCCTTTCTTATCATAGTAGCTACAGGTAAGAGAATCAATGTGGAGATTATACATTCTGGAACTTAAGGAATACCGACTCGATGTATTCAGAAACCCACTGTGCTCACTGTGAGACAGACATGAGCTAAAACTTCATTGATTACCTGACTTCTATAAGCCCCTACTCTGACTGATGGACCACTGTGATATTTAGGTCTCTTGGAATCAGTGTTAGATGTGAGTATGTGTCCAGTAGTCTCTAAAATCTCTGATTATTTCCTTTTCCGCAAAGCACAGTTACCCCGGTTCTTTGGTGGAAAGCTGGGATGAAATCAACAATACACATTTTCAATAGTGTACTGAGGTCCTTCCTCAAAGAGACCTCACCACCTTTTTCATTCAAGGGGTTCTGTAAACCTCTCAAGTGTGGGAATAAATGGAAGGGCCATGACTTTTTGTTTGTATGATTCAGTATAGACAATCACTCACTATTTAGAACTTTTCTGCCTATGCTGATCAAATAAATATTTAATAGGCTTCCTATCTGTGTCACTTCTAGGAACACCATGTTTAACTAGTGAGCTCCATAGGTTTTTAAGTGTCAGACTATTCTGATTGCTACTTTGACTCTGCTGCCCATTACAGTCACCATACCCACTTTCCCTTTGGCTGGTGAGTGCCGCCACCTAATGCCTGCCACCCTAGAATTCAATTACCCCTATTGCATTTAGGTTTCCCAATTCAGTGACTACAATACTGTATGTCTGACCTACAGAAAAGAGCAATCATAAAGTCAGTTCCTCAAATTAATTTTTCACAGTCATTGTAGAAGATGTATCTCAGTGGTCGGCAAACTCATTAGTCAACAGAGCTAAATATCAACAGTACAACGATTGAAATTTCTTTTGAGAGCCAAATTTTTTAAACTTAAACTATATAGGTAGGTACATTGTTATTTACTTAATTAGGGTACTCCTAAGGCTTAAGAAGAGCCACACTCAAGGGGCCAAAGAGCCACATGTGGCTTGCGAGCCACAGTTTGCCGACCACTGTCCTAGACCCTTCCAGTGTGCTTGAATAGGTCTTAAATGACAAGTTCACACTAACATTCCAATTATCCTAAGCCTTTTACTTTTTCCCTCTATATCAAATCAGGGAAGATCTGTCATTTCCAATTTACTCACTGTGGGCCTTCTTTTGATCCCTATTTCAGCTGAGCAACTAAACTGACAGAACTCTTTCTGATTATCTGAGCTGCACATTAAATGCAGAATCTCTGCTTACTGAGTCCATATAAATAAATCTGGCCTGATCCAACTTTATTGTTCACAGTTGGTAGCTTTGCTTTATTGGCTCCTCAGTCAAGCACATACACCAAATGTCTGGGTATTTCATGGCCCAGTCAAGTTGACATATAAAATTAACCATTACAATGTGTTTAAAATAAAAATTCTAATTGACTAAAAAACCATTCTGTTACAGTTTAATTTGCATCGTTTAATTGATGGTATCTTAGTTTCATTGACATGTGACAATCATTTGTTAGACATTGCTCTCGTTACTTGATGTGTGTGTTTTTTATGGGGTAAGATCCATTTTAAAGATGGGGGAATTGAAGCTCAGACTGTTTAAGCATCTTTCCCAGTCTCATAGCTTGGCAAGAGTAGAACAGGGACTCAAATCCAGGCCCATATGACACAGAAGGTTCTTCATCACCTGTTTGACAGTTATTGATACTTAGAGTTTAGGATTTACAAGACTTCATCCTAGAAGCTTAGCAATGTATAAAGTTTAGATATCTGCTAACTGGTCAGCCTTTACAAAATTTTAGAGCTGGACAAGACCATCTACTTGGAACAAGTACTCATTGTTCCAAATAGTGTGGACACTTGAGTGAAGAAACATAATGCCTGTCCTTATGGAGACAGGTATATTTAGATAGGTGATATATAATATGGTAAGTGCTCTAGAAGAGTTTTATATAAGATTTTATGCTTTGTGGGGTTTCAGGTGGTGGTAAGATTTCATTAAACAAATAAATAACATTGGAGGGGGACCATGTTCCAAAAAAAGGAGAAACAAAAGTGTAGTTCTCATGGTCTATTATCAGCAAATAAATATGAAAAGTCTAGAAAATTTAAGTCTAGAACTGGGGGCAAAATATGGGTGAGACCTATGTAAGAGAAATAAAGCTGGAAACAGAATATGGGGACTAGTCATTGAGTCTGTTATGACAAGATAAATAATTCTGATTTTGGTTGTGAGATGAATGGTAGATTCCCACATTTTACAGTAGAGAAAATGAAAACTGAAATTTAAAATAATTGACTTTAGCCACAGAGTTGTTGCATCAGAATCACATAAAGGAAACATACATCCAGTTCCCAGCCAGACTGAGAATATATTAAAATTGGAATAGAAATAAAGTTCATTTCAATGACTTCTACCTTCTCCATAAAGAAGAAAAATTTCTGGTAGCTAGAATGAAATGTAAGAAGGACAAGAAGTTGGAGATTTAAGGATGGAGGGAAATTCAATAAAAGGGAGGTTGACAGAAAGACACAAATATAAAATAATAAGCAGCAATAAGGGCATAAGGTGAAACTAAGATGACAAATACTTTTAATAGGACAGTTGCTCATCACTTTGACCTCCATAATAATTTTCCAACAGTGTTTCTCACAGCTTCTTGAAGAACTTCTGAAAACACAGATACCAGACCTCCTTCCTAGAGACTCACATTTGGTACATCTGTGGTGGGGTCCAGGAATCTCAACTCTGAATAAATATTGCAGGTGATGCTGATAGTAAACTTTTATAAACACTAATTAAACACATAAAAAGCTCTTTGGAATAAGGTTTATGGTATTGAGAACCAACCTATTAGGTTTTCCAGATAGGGAAGACATTCACAATCTACCCTAACTTATAAAACTGCAATAATTAAAATAACCAATATAAATATTTAGTAAGGATTTTAAATTTAAAAAAAGTGATACTCAAATTAGAGTAATAATTCGAGAAATTAAATGCATGGTGATGCTGTTAACTGCTATCTAACTATTACAATACCCATAAGATTCCCTCCATCCCCGTCCCCACCCTCATAAAATCCTCCAATCCAGCCTCTAGCCTCCAACCCATCATGCTTATGACTTTGACCTAAAACTCATGTTTGGACTCTTGATGTTGGTTCTTCCAACTTCAGTCTGAACACTTGGATAAAATGACTCCTTTAGAAAACAGCATGTTTTTGGTGAAATAACGAATGAATAGTTGAGAAAGAATTTGAACCCAAGCCCATCAAAAGCCCTAGTGAATTGGATCAGCTTAACTGGATATGGTTCTGTCACAATTATAAACCAACATACATTATTGCTATGGTAGGCAGAGAGGTTAATTTAGCCTGTCTCCAGAGTTTTTGTTAAGGTCTATGAATAGAACCACAGTAAAAATATTGAACTCAGAGGAGTCTGGGGGCAGATATTGTCAAGCTTCTGCATCTCTCTAATTATTCTCTTTCTAAAGAGATTCTTTACTTCCAGTGGCCACTGTCACTATGGCCTAAAGGTAAATGGAGAGCTCCAGGTCCCACAGTGTCCTATACAGCTAGAGGTAATGAAAAGCACAGGTTCACCTGAGTATTTCAGGATTTATTACTGTGAACTACATTTCCCTAAAATTTCATGGCTTAAAATAAAATCAGTTAACCATCTCTCACAGTATCTGTGGGTCAAGAATTTGGACAGAGCTTGGTTGGGAGTTTTGGATTGAGGTCTATCAAACAATTACAGGTAGATGAGATGATGAGTGGAACTGGAGCAGGGTGTTGTATCAGTCAGAAGTTCACCAGGCATCTCTCTGTCTCTTCATGTAATCTTTCAAATATACTAGCTTGGGCTTCCTCACAGCATGGCTGCCTCAGGACAGTTTGCCAGCTTACATGGTAGCTGGCTGTTTTGTAAGTGAATGTCCTGAGAGCCAGGCATAAGCTGCATCTCCTTTTATGACATCGCCTCTGAAGTTGCATAGCACCACTTCCACTATCTCTATTGATTTAAACAATCACAAAAGCACACTACTGCCTGGTAGGAAGAGATCTGAAACTTCTACAGACATATTTTAAAATCACCCAGCTTCTCCAAGTTCATAGTTAGAAAGAGGAAAAGGGCAAAAAATACGTGCATATGTGATATACGAGTTAGCTAATATGTAAATGCACCAAAACAATTGTCAGGGATTAAAAGGATTTGAATACTTAAATCTAGACATTTATATGGAGTTGTTGTTTCTAAAGTACTCAAGGGTCTCAGAATAAGCATGCATGTATTATGACTGCATGAATGTCTTGCTGGAGTGATGAAACCACTCTGCATTTCTATTTAAAGTCTTTTCCATGTTGTTTTATTTAAAGACTTGAAAATATTAAAAGAGAAAAGGCATGGGCTCTAAAAATTGAAAGCAGATCTTTGGTAGATGTTAAATTTTTAAATGGCAAAATAAATAAAGAAACCCACTTGATAATTAAGCATTGCTTATGAAGGAGGGTGGGGCTGAATGAGTGAATTAAATCCACTGCCAGGAAAATTCTTTCCTGATTAAAAATAAAATTTTATATGGTTTTTCATACATATTCCATCCTGCTTGTGCATGGCATTTTAGGAGACAAATTTCCTTCTTCCAGATTATATTAAGCTTTATGTAAGTGAAGAATTACGGAGGTGGAATTGATAGGTCCAAGAAATAGAAATGTATTGAAGGTCCCTGAGGCCTTTCTACAAGTGGTTGTGAACACATTAAAGGCTAGAGTGAAGTTTCCCACTAGTGATTTTATTCCCAAAAATCTTAGTGGAAAAGCTGTAAATTCAAAACAGCATGCGCTCAATAGTCCTACGGCAGTGCTCAGTATGCATAGGGTTTTTTCTGCTTCATATGGTTCCCAGAGGTGTCAGAAAGTTTGCTGTCATCAAACATCTTCCTAAGAACATCCTCTGAGTGTTGTCTGGGGTAGGATGACTAATTACCCAAGCAATAGCCATGGTTTGATTTCATGGCATCTTCTCACACAAACAATCTGTAGCCAGGTAGGTATTCCCAATTTCTTACTTCTTCCTAATTAGAGAGCAAGCAAATCTTACAATCTGGGATGCCATTCCCCATGCTGCCATGCAGAAATAAAAAAGGAGGGTTTGAGCTCTGTTCTCACTTCTCTTCAAAGCAAGTGTCAGCATGTGGGTGGATTTTGATTTCAGTAAGAATAAAAGTACTACATTTAGCTGAAGTATATGCCATAACTTAGCAAGATTTCACAAGATATTCATGCACGGGCCTCTAGTTCTTTATAATACCTGCTGATGAAGCTATCATTATTTCCATTTTGCAGATGGGGAAACGGGAATTGGACATGTAATTCTGGAACATAATATCTGGAAGGAGGAGCAAAATAAATGTTTGGTGTATATATGAGGATAGATTGGACAGATAAAATTTGAGATATCCATGATAACAAGACATAAAAGTTTAAATTTCATTATTCCATCCTATATTTTTTTAAAGATTTACTCTATTTAATGTTTCATGAACAATTATCTGAAGTCATTATTGGTAAAGACATAAGGATGAATGAGATTATTTGGGAACAGAATAACAGAAGCGATTGCAGTTTGGGGTTACCTGCTGGGACGTAGGTCCTCTACACAGAAAAGATTTTAAGGTTAATGAAAATGAAAGTAAAGCAAAATGTGATTTATTGAAGATACACTCCAAGGGAGAAGTGGGCCAGTTGAGAGAGACAATGGCCCCTAACTCCTGGGTTATATGGTTTAAATGAGACTTACATTTGCATTCAGGAATGATTGACAGAAAAGAGTTATATAACTATAATTCATCTGGTCATGCTCTTACCCATAATGCATACAGAAAAACCCACGGAGGGGGGTTCAAAACAGCAATGCAAATTTTATTATAATTAGTCCAGGACCCTAGTGAGGCCCATTGAGGTCATGTAGTTTTCCTCTGAGCTTGCTCCAAGAACCGGATGGTTCTGAAACGGCCTGCTGGCTCTTGGGCCGCCCATGGAGAGGCGGTCTGAAGGCAGTGTTGGTCTGACCCCCGTTCAGGACCCCAGGAAAGGCCCCACCCCAGCCGCTCATGTCTAACTCTCTACCTAACAAAGCCAGACAACAAAACTTGGAGAGAGTAACATATAATGGAATTTTACCAAAGCAAAAACTCTAAACTAACATCAATTTAGGTTGAGATTTTTCAATCCAGCCTCATGAAACATTTATTTAATCTTAAGAGTGGAAAATTCAGTTAATTAAAATTTCTAAAATATTATTTTCTTAAAAGCATCATACCTTAAGAATGTAGTGGGCTCAACTTAATTTACTAACATAACTATACTTAAACTCTAAAAGTAACAAAAAGAGTAAGTTATGAAAATAATACATAATTTTTCAAAATAAATATTGAGAGTCATCCCTAGAATTAAAAATAAAATGCTTTTAGTAAGGCTAGAAGGCTGCTAGAGAGAGAAAAAGAGAGTGGCTCTCAGGAATATTTTAATAAGACATGCATTAATGTATTGAACATATATTTTAAAATTGAAATGTATAAAATATGTCTGAAAACAAGCTCCAAATTATTGATTTTCTAGATAAATCATACTTTGGGGTCAATTGGGCAATAAATATGTTAATCCATTTTCAAAGGCATATACATCACTTACTCATAGTTTATCCTGTCTTGGGCCATCTTTTAAAGTTCTAAGGCAAAATTTCCTTTGTGCCTCAATTTCAACTTCTATAAAACATAAAAATAATTTCCTTTCTCTTACAAAGTTGTGAACGTTAGATGCATTACTATATATAAAGCTCTTGGAGCAGTGCCCTGCACATAACACCAACTTAACATGCTGCAGGCATTGGGAGCAGCACCAGGTGTTAGACTGGTGGGGTCAGACCAAAACTGCGTCCAGCAACCTGGGTACTTGGATTCTGGCTGGGAAAGAATTCAGATCCAAGGCCCAAAACTGTAAGAGAACATTTATTTGGTAAATCACAGAGGTAGAAGTAATTCCCAGAAGAAATGGGTTTAGGAAGCAAATTATGGGGATAAAGGGAGCACCCTTGGAGCTTGGGAGTGAGAAGCTAATGGTAATGTGCCTGGGGCAGGGAGGGGAAAGGAAGGGGGAAGGGAAAGGCACCAGGTGTGGTCCAGGGAGAGAGATCGCTCTGGGTTCTCTGTCTTAAGAGTTTTAGGGGTGGAGATTCCCAGGAAAAGTGTTGAGTAAAGAAATCTTCACTTTGTTTATTTCTCATATTAAGTTGAACATAAAAAAGGGCGGTTGCAAACATTATCATTATTTATACTATATATATATCCCACATTCAAAGGCTGTTAAATCACATTGTTTACCCATATCTTCAGAAAAAAAATCACTTCGTCATGGTAAACAACCTGCTCCCCTATTTATAATGGTCTGGCCCTCTATCAACTTTAGCGCGAAATTATAGCTAATTTGCCTACAAACGTCAGGTGGTCATAATAATCTGGCCACTCAGTGTATATTCTAATGAACCCATTTGTGTCATTGCTGCTCTGAAGGAATTATAACTGAATAGACATAGCAATTATGTGCAGATCAGAAGCTTGGAAAATATAAAAAACGCTATTGTCCGTCTGCAACTTCCGATCTAGATCTTGTCTGATCCATAGACATAGCTATAGTAACTCATCTGCACAAATTTCACCCTGCTTTGTGCAAAATGATATCACTTCAGTCAAGCAGTGGTTTCTCTTGTTTTTTGCCCTGATACACTGGGCGGGATGCCACAGGAGCTCAGTTAGTAATCACACAGGTGCAGTCTTGAGGTATGTGGTAGTTATTACCCAAGGGACAATTTTCAACCAGAGAGTAAGTACTTGACACATAACCACTAATTTTTTTTTTCATTATAAACAGATAATTCTGAGATATATTTCATATCCTTCTGCTTTGAATGTCCCAGCAGCATTGAGCACCTATTCACACCTAGTGGTGATCAACTAGTAACACATTATTATGTTGTCTCCCTCTTTCTACTTTCATTCTCCCGGGTCCCTTCTCTGTAGCAAATGGGATCATTTCTCAAATGGCCTTCCTGCTTGCAAACTCTCCCCTTAGGCTCTCTGATTTCTGGAGAACCTAAGCTAAGATGAGGACTGATACACAGACTGATATAATATGAGAACATATACTATATGCTCTATATAGGACATAATGTAGGCAATAAATCTTGCGCTTTCTATCTTTTGAACTCAGTACATTAGCTTTAAGGAATCATGTTTGATACAAAACTCACATTCCATGTCTGATAAGGGAGGGAAGAATAAAGAATATATATTATTTTTCACAGAATGTCTTATTCCAAGGTTTATGTGAGTCGGAGTTGTAAGTGAAATTATAGTTATCATTCTTATTTTACTTAGTAGGCTCTTCAGTGATAGTAACCTTGGTTAACAAGGTATCAATTTTATAACCAAAACATAATTGCACAGGCAGCAAGAATTGTTGATAGCAGAATTGGTGTGTCAACGTGGTCTAAAAATCTCATTTTTTTCTTAGACTCATTGTATCCTTTGATAAGTATGTTTGTTGAAATATGATGGACTTTATGTTATTTTGATTTGTTAAATTATTTTTAAAATTTGTTTTAAGAATGGAGGAAAAATTTACATCAGAAAAGAAAAATAAATAAAATTCAACAAATGAAATTCTTTGCTATCAGAAAAATAAATTTGAAATAAGTAAAAAAATCAATAAATGAAATTCTTTTTCATCAGGATAAGGGAGAAAATTAGAAATCATCTACTTTCCATAATGAAGCAGGTTTTAGTTTTAATCCACATTTACATTTCAACCGTTTTAAGGGTAGGATAAATGGAGGCCTTTTGCTTTAAATGTTGACCTTAAAATATCATATCAAATTTAAATAGAGTCCCCATTGATTAGATGGGAAAGCCAACATCTCCTGGCTTGGAATAACCTTAATGTTTGGCAGAGCCTTTGGAGACAGGCCCCAGATTGACTTCAGCTGGGATGGCACATGCGGATCGCTGGTGATTCATTTCCAGATGGAAACATGTGCTAAAAGCTCTACAGTTCTAACATGAAGCATTCATGGAGAAAATGTTTCTGAAATTGAAGAAGGTCACGGTGTCTGGTCTGAAGTAAAACCATCATCGAGCAAGGTCATATAGCAAACATAAATCAAAACCATCTTAGTGATCGCCCTCTATAAATATCTAACCTTCTACTTTCAATGACTAAAGGCAAAGGAGTCTTTTAATGAAACTGAAAAGTAAAGGCAAGGTCTTGTAAGCAATTTCACCTTAATTTTATTTTTTTTCAGTAGAGGAAATTCAACACTTCAAATGTCAAACTATTGGAAAATATAAACATTTTCCTTCGGAAAAGTAACTTAGATGTCCTCAAGCATACATAAATGTTAAAGGCCACAGTGTACATTATAAACATATAAAGGAAAAGCACTGGGGAAAAGTTAAAGTAGGTTGTCACACAAGAGAGGGAAAACAAAAACATACTCCCTGGATTGAAACAAATACATGTTCTGCTTTGTGATGTCGTCATTTGTATAAATATCGTATTCCTGAACCATGATAAGAGGACCAGGTGAAGAGTTTAGTATTGCCTACATGGCTTCCTCTAGTCGCTAGAGTCTCTAGTGTCAATATAGTGCATTCTCAAAACTTTTGGTTAAAATTAATTTACATTTATAAATTCAAAACTGCTTGAAGAAATCACATGTAAAAATTATATGATTCTATGGTTAATTACATGCATAGTAAAAATGCGTTTTGATGTGGGAAAGTCATGATTACAAATCTATTATTCAAGCAATAATAATACAAGAAGCAGAACAAAGATGAGAGACCCATTCTGACTCTATAATCAAATCTGGCATTATATCTGAGGTATATGGACTCACATACACTGTGTAATGTGATGTGCCAGAAGGGAGCCTATACTCGGATATATGTGTATTTTCTTGTTTTTCCTTTTTTTTATTCTTGACACTATTACAAATGTCCCCATTTGCCTCCACTTTGCCTGCCTCCACTCAGCCCCCACACCGCCTTTCCTCTAGCCCAGTGGTTCTCAACCTTGGCTGCACATTAGAATCACCTGGGAATCTTTTTAAAATCCTGATTTCTGGGCCTCATCCTCCGGAAATTCTGTTACTTTGTTACTACTGTTGTGGCCCCCCCCCACAACAGAATTTCCGGAGGATGAGGCCCAGAAATCAGGATTTTAAAGATTCCCAGGTGATTCTGATGAGCAGCCAAGGCTGAGAACCACTGCTCTAGCCATTACCACACTATTGTCTGTGTCTGTGGGTGATGCACGTATGTCTTTTTGGCTGCTCCCTTCACCTTTTTTCCTCCAGTGCCCCTTCCCTCTCTCCTGTCTGACCGCTGTCAGTATGTTCCATGTGTCTATGCCTCTGTTTCTATTTTGTTCATCAGTTTATTTTGTTCATTAGATTCCACAGATAAGTGAGATCATATGGTATTTCTCTGTCTGGCTCACTTCACTTAGCATAATAACCTCCAGGTCCACCAATGCTGTTGCAAACGTAAGATTTCCTTCTTTTTGTAACCGCGTAGTGTTACATTGCGTAAATGTACCACTGCTTTCTTATTGGATATATGTGTATTTTTAAGTAAAAATCCAAGGTACCATATTTTCAGGCTTTAAGACTCAGCCTCAGCCCAAAATATCTGGGTTCTAACTCTCAGTGAGAGAGAGATAGATCCCTCCTTGCCAGTAAGGCAAATTACTCGCTTTTTTCTTGACCACTGGTATGGTATATGATCTGTGATGGGAAACAAAGTTCATTAAGAATTTCATAGCCCTGTATACTCATACTTTAAAAACTTAATGTTAAATTGTCTTTTCTTATAATATATTAGAGACCCATGTGGTCTTCAGGTCAGAGGCATCGACATCACTTCAGAACTTGTTAGAAATACAAAGACTCCGCGGTGTGGCCCAGCAACCTGTGTTTTAACAGGCACTGCGGGTGATTCTGACGCAGTGCACGTGAGAACCACTGGAATGAAGAAACCAAATAATCCTCACCTCCTCTCCCGGTGTTAACAAGTTCTTCCAAATGACTGAGATCTCAAGGACACATGATCCGTCTAAGCTCCTAAAGTAGAAAGAAAACCAGCATCTACCTCTGGAAAGTGGAGTCAGCGTCTTAGGCAACATTTCAGAAGACTTCTGATCGCTCTGCTGTCCACCATGAAACCACCTGTGTATAGCGACATCTGTCAGATTAGATTCCTGAATGCCGGTGACAGAACCCCAATTCCAAAGCAACTTAAACTAATCCTCCCAGGGTGATTCTAAAGCGCCTCTCCCTCTGCCCTCCTCCCAGACCCTGGCAGGCTCAGGCCAGCAGGGTGATCCTGCATCCCAGTTGGCCCAGGACATTCTGCATACACACCTATTGTCCCAGACGAGTCGCCAGCTTCCCCTGTCACTCAGAAGAGTGAGTTTTTGGACTGTAAAGGGGTGGACTCCTACAGGCCAGCACTGGAAGATCAGGGACCCGCATTCCAGCACCCGGTGCTGCCCGACCATGCCCTTGCAGAAACCTCCACTGGCCCCAGGGCCACCCAGCCCTAGTGTCCTGCCCTGATTTCTGAGGATCCTGCCAGCCTCAGGGCTTCCTGAAAACCCGTTCTTGGCTCCTAGAGTCCTCTTAGTCGGGAAGAGATCAAACAAAGGACTTATATGCATATATGAATAACCCATGGACACAGACAATAGTGGGGTGAAGGCCTGGGGAGGGGACAGGAGTGGGGAGGAGAGGAGGTCAGTGGGGGGAAGGAGGGCATTTGTAATACTTTCAACAATAAAGATAAATTAAAAAAAAATTTATAGAGGAGGAGTAAGGAGAAAAACTCCTGGTGTAAACAACTATATTTTGCCAAGGAGACTTCAAATCAGAACTCTCAACCAAGCATAAACATGTGGTATTAACTGGCCGCTGGCATTAGCTAGTGAATCCTGCAGGACAGAGTTCATGTGAAAATCAGCAAAGTCAAACTTTGGGGTACTTCAGTGAGTAACTTAATAACAGTGCATCTTGAATATGCTATTTTTTGGTAGGGTTAGTGTTTGCTCTGGGGTAGCTTTAAGTCCTGAGCTTTGTTTTGTCAGTATGAATGTGACCATATTCATTATGGAAAAAAAAAATCATGTCTCAAAATAAAAATGTATCTGAGTGTAGCTGCACCAAAGAAATTAATAGTCTTTAAAGAAAAGACTCATTGAATACCTTTTGCTAACTCAATATTTTCCTTTTTTCCCCTCCTATTGTTTTACTGAAAAGTCTATGACTTGATGGACTGGAACAGAGAACATT
Organism: Myotis davidii; assembly: GCF_000327345.1. NCBI lineage: Eukaryota > Metazoa > Chordata > Mammalia > Chiroptera > Vespertilionidae > Myotis > Myotis davidii. The sequence continues at coordinate 2,480,151 of NW_006296625.1, read as the reverse complement.
CTGACAGGTTTTTAAAATTAAAGGAGGGGAAATTGCCAGGGATTCCCATCCCATTTAAATTCTGCTGACCCTGTAAACAGAAGTGTCTGCTATTCAAAGTGACAAATTGTGGTTGGAATTATTCTGCCTAAAACAAAATAAATTTATAAATTCACAAATCAGCTTTCAGCCAGTGTCTTGATGATTATAACAATACTAGAGGCCTGATGCATGAAATTCATGCAAGAGTAGGCCTTCCTTCCCCTGGCTGCAGGCATTGGCTTCCCTCTGGCACCCGGGACTGGGCTTCCCTCGCAGCCCCAACTTCATCCGGAAGGTCATCCGGAAGGACGTCCAGTCTAATTAGCATATTAGGCTTTTATTATTATAGATAGCCACAGCGAAAATGATCTCTTTTGTTCTAGGAATTACTATTGTCCTTATCAGACAAAACACGCTTATATACAACCTTGTTAGGTATTGGTATGCTAAAGACAAACAAAATTGCAAAATAAGGTACAGATATTCTTTTCCAGCCATTACTACTTTGGCATAAATAAAATCAAGGCTATTTTTGTGTGATTAACCAAATATCATTGAAGTATTTATGATTTCTCTGATGATCTTTGGGTTATATTGCTCTTTCACCTTCCACAGAGTGTTTTTTCTAGTTTAGTTCTATAATAATAGACAATATGTTCCAGAAATATGTGAACTAATTTGGAACTACAGACAAAACACAAATGTTCACAGTGTATTGTTAAGGATCAGGTGAGGGTCAAGTCCAAACTAGGAAGGCACTGCTGGCTCTGAGGCAACCGGGGGTTGGGTGCTCCCCACACACTACCGCCCACAGTATTCCATCACAGGGTGGGCACTTAGCTTCTCTATTTTTCGGTTTCATCATCTACAAAATGGGGAAGAATTTATCAACCTTACATGTCGAGCCTTTTATATGAAGTCTTCAAGACTTCACAAAGTAAACATTGCATGAATTTATCTAGCCCATCATGATGAATATAACTGTCTGCCCTTTTACATTAAAATTCAGTCTTAACTTTTAGAGAATCCTAAATGTGAATTGATGAAAAGTAGTTTAAAATGTGGTGTTTATTAAATTATATTTGTTGAATACATGAATTCTCATGTTAGCCCTGCTTCCTTTGCTTATCGGAATCTACAAGAAGCACAACTATATATACAATTGGAAACTTACAAAATCTTAAGTGTATCCATAAGTCAGTGCAAAATAAAAATGGCACACTCAGCATGCTAATAATAATATTTATATACCACTCTGTGAAGTACTAATCATCACTGCAGAAATGATTTTGTTTTATTCTTGCAAAAATGCCTTGCAGTGGGGAAACCAGTTGCAATATTACTGTCATCTTACTGGTGAGGAAAGTGAGGCTCAGAGAGGTTTTGGCTTTCCAAGGACACAGAGCTAGTAAACGGGAGAACCAAAATTTGAACATGTCCTTTTTGTGACTATAATTTTCCAAGTTGTTTAAATTAGCTCAGATTTAAGGTATTATAAAAATTATATTAAACATAAAAGGAATCATATTGCAGGAAAACAGACATTAAGTCTTTCATTAAGTCTATTTGATTGGCCCTTAATAGTTTGTAAAATGTTTGTTATGTGTAATTTGATTATATTATTATTTAAAAAAATTTTATTGTCAGTATTACAAATATGCCCTATTTTCCACCTTTTTGCCTCCCTCCACCCAACCTCCACCCCACCCCTGGCCTTCCCCAATGACAAAGACATGAAATAATGGAGTACAGTCTATGAAGCAAATATATCACTGAGTTTAGAGGATACTTGAACTTATTTGAAGATTTTCCGTAGAGCAAATATCTACTTATCTGGGATGAAAATTAACCTTCACCGTTGGTGGTATAAATGCAGGGGAATTCTTAAGAAGGGACTCAGAAAAACATAAGGGGTAGAGGAATTGCTCTATTTCAGAGTTTACCTATGAGAGGTGGTGGCATTGGGAGAAGAAAGTCCCTTCTTCACAGATGGGATTGAACATGTGGCAAAGTGAGGGGAGGGCAAGGCTAAGAAAGGATCCAAGAAAGACAAAGTATTGGAACCTCCTTTTTATCTGTGGTATACATGGAAACACACATTTTAAAATGTAGGAAACATTGCCTTATGTCACTATGCACATTAATAGGCTCAGAAATCTTGGCCAGAAGGTGTGTTCTAACTGGTATATTCTTCACTTGATGTAGTTTTCCTCACAAACTTAGATAATTGATCAAAGTAGGGCTTTAGATCTTTTTGGTGAAATGTTTGTGCCACTCACTTGCATTCCATGCCATTTCTTTTTCATATTCCGATCACTAGCAAGTTCAGAAAGTTATGTAAACAGAAGACATTTCTACAAATTCTTCTAAAGTTTCCAAGTAGCTTGTGTTTGAGAAAAACCATTCAGGTAGTTTTTGTTTGGATGGGATAATGTTCTAAGTCTTGCACGTAATCCATTAGTTGTTCATTATCTTCATTAATCTTTGACTGTTTAGACATTTCTGAAGAAAAGAAATATTTTATTGTTATTCAATATTATTGTTGGATGAATAAGGTCAGAACAATTCATTCGCTTTATGATGTAAAATAATATCTATTCAGAGTAGCTAATGACCTAATTTTAAAAATCATTAAATAATTTTTCTATAATAAAAATAATTTATTATTAAAAGCATTTTCTAATGTTTAAGATATTCTCACATTAGAAAATTTACCACTTGATTGAAATAAGGGTGAAAATTCATAAATGTAATTTTTTAAATTTAATCTTTTTAATTCTCACCTGAGGACATGCTTATTGACTTTAGAGAGAGGGGAAGGGACACAGAGAGAGAAGCATCAATGTGAGAGAGAAACATCGATTGGTTGCCTTCCCATACATCCCCGACTGGGGATCAACCCCACAACCTAGGTATGTGCCCTGACCTGGAATCAAACCCACAAACTTTTGGTGTACTGAACGACACTCCAACCAACTGAGCCACACTGGCCAGGGCCATAATTTATAATTCAATTGCTTTGGTCTATATGTAAGTCCTTAATTTTCCTTCTTCTGTTTTAAAATTTTGACACAGGCATTTAAGGTAGAAACTTTAGCCAGAGTTCAGAAATTTGTCAATATTTTATAAACCTTATTTTGGAAAGAGTTTTCTAAAAATCTTTAGCAAGCTTCTATTTTTTTTTTAACAAAAAAATACAGATGCTTTTAAACTTCACTAGACTCTTTATCCCCACATCCATGCCTTCCAACCTCCCCTCCATCACTGCCCAGGTAATGTTGCACCTTTATAGTTAACCTTTCCCCACCTGAGCTCTTTCTTGACATCAGCCCTGACTACCCTATACCAGTATATCACTTTTTAAAACACGAATGCTCAGTTTCTCACTCCTGCCAATTATCAGAATCCCTGGCTGGGGAAAAGCATTATTTTGTTTAGAAATTCCCTAAGATTATTTTAATGGGCAACCAGACTTGAAAACCTACTGCTCAACATTTCCCTCACAGTTTAGCAGTGATGACATTGTTTTTCACCACCCCATGCCTGGGCAGGGTCCAGAACACTTCTGGGCACACCCAGGTTTTGGTTCAACATAAACCATTTATCCTGTGACCAATCTTTCTACCCTCATAGAGCAAACTGCTCACCTCTCGATTACCAGCTCAATAACAGTGCCTTTATCTAGAGAACAGCAACTTTTTTAAAAATATATAAAAGCAAATTCTTATAGGAGGGCTTAATCACAGCACTGATGTCTCCCCCCTGCCACTTTATTATTTCTAGGAAGTGCTGGTGATAGAATAAGAGAAAGTGGGCCTTTGGAATGGTCATATGTGGGCTGAAATCTCAATTATACCACTCACATGCCCAGGTAAAAGGTTTCATTGTGTTGTATTTTCAGCTTCCCTGGATGTAATATGGGGCAAATATCCCATCTATAAAGTTGACTAGAGGATTAAATAAGAATTAGACGTGTAAAACACCTGGTACATAACAAGTTTTCTAGGAATACTAGAGGCCTGATGCATGAAATTCGTGCAAGAGTAGGCCTTCCTAACTCCAGCTGCCGGCACCAGCTTCCCTCTGGCACCTGGGACTCGGGCTTCCCTCCAGTGGCTGGCAGGCACTGGGACTTGGGCTTCCCTCGCAGCTCTGGCTTCGTCCGGAAGGACGTCCGGTCTAATTAGCATATTACACTTTTATTATTATAGATTAGTATCGCAGAGGCCTCAGGAAAGTCAGGTTCCAAAGAGAGCTCTAATATATTATATTTAGTGGCCTTTGACATGAGATGTCATATAATGAAAGAATTCTATTGAAGGAAAAAATGCATAAAAGTCACTGATTTAAGTTCTTATGACAGCTATGACTTGTATTCTTCCTTCACTGTGCACATAATTCACTGCAAAAACACATTTGATTTATTATATCATTAGTTCTAATATTGACTTTAAAATTTGTTTTTAGATACTAAAAATACATGTTTCATGGTGACTAGACATTTCTATAACTTATGTGATAAGCAGAAAATTCATATTTTAGTTGTAAAGTACATGAAAGTGTAGCTTTATAGAGCGTTTTGAGGAATCAGTGAAACTAAGTCACCCCAGGAGGAGAGTAATTGAGAAAGATAAATTAGTCCAAATGATCTCACAGAACATGTACTCTTTACCTAATTTCAACTATAAAAAATGAATGGGACCAACAGTAGTCTGGAATTTTTATAGATCCCTGTCTCTTTAGTTGTTTATTATTTCCCAAAATAGCAGAGGATATAGGACCTTCTTGCTGTTTCTAATTTAACAAATATAATCACATTAATATAAACATAGCTGCTTATCATAGCCATCCGAATTTCTGGAAAATATTAAGATTTATTGTTAAAGTAATGAGAATAAAAAGAAGTTGTTCCTTAGCATATTTTCTGTTGGGCATTTCCGGTTGCTTTCTGCATGCTTTTTTTATTTCAATCCTGGTTGCAGCTGAACCTCATTACTATTTTCTTTCTTTCTCTCTCTGTCTTTTACTTGTGGCTGTGGCATTTCATTAAGTGGCTAAAACTACCAGGTAAAGTTTAACTCTAAATTCTTCTTGGCTCACACACAATGTTTTCTTCCTTAATGCATAAATAATTGCAATCTCCTGAAATCCATTCAACATGCAGCACAAGGTGGCTTCAACAAAAAACAATCAATAAAAAGAGATCCAGAAATAGCAGGTTGTTTTTTTAAAAATTATTATTAATTGATGGACTTTTCTCCTTGTGAGAACTCTACCCAATGTAGCTTATTTTCAAACTTGTTAGTGTAATTCTCATACATTTTTGGTGTGAATGAAAAATGCTATGGACAATTTCGGAAACATTTTGGGGGTTCTTTGTAAAGTTACATATACACTTACCATAAGATCTAGCAATCCCTAACTAGATTTTCTTAGGTATTTACCCAAGAGAAATTAAAACATGTCTACACATATTGTATATGATCATTCATAATAGCCAACTCTTTGATAGTACCCAAAATACCCATCAACATATAAATAGGTAAACAAATTTTTATATAACTCTACAATGGAATACTACTCACCAATAAAAAGGAACCAACTGCTGACACACACAACATGGATGAATCTCAAAGTCATTACTCTAAGTCACACATAGATATTTACAAAATGTTATTAGAAAGGCAAACATTTAGTGACTGAAAACAAATCTGAGACTGGAGGAAGGACATTCACTACCAAGTGGTATAAGGGAATATGTACATAGGGATATATATTTTCTCACACTTATCAAATTGTACACTTAAAATGAGTGAATTTTATTGTATGCAAATTTTACCTCAAAAAACCAAGCGAAAATAAAAGTGGAAGGGATCTGGGATAGAACAAGTTTCTGAGAACTGAGACAGCTTGACCAAATTTTAAGTTCATTGTTTTTAAGAGAGAAACAATTTGGTAGTAAAAATCAATAGCAAATAACAGCTTGTGATAAATAAAGCTTCTTGAATTAATGTCAAACATGGGAAAGTCTGTTCATATTCAAAGAAAGCCTTGAAATAGTGCCAAGTAAACTGACATGCAGTAAAACTGGCAAAACAAGACAAACACTACATCAATGCCTTAGAAAAGCTAAGATTTTTGCAAGATTAAAGTGGGTTTGAAAATTAAATATATGGTTTTGAGCTCATTACCAGAATGTTTAGGTTTTTGCCCTCATTTGATTTATATAGTATTGGACACTTACAATGAAAATAAAATTTCAAGGAGAAGGATTGTGTAAAATCAATGACACAACTCGTAGGTCTTCTCGGAGTTGGCACACGCCTTGTGGAAAAAGGCAGTCATCATTCTCATTTTAAAACATTGGGGTGGACAGCTCCTCCCCATTCTGGACAACCAAACTATTTGTTCAGGGGGTTTTCTTAGGTATTGTTTATTGCTCTTACACAGCAACTGATTCAGTTAGGAAAATATGTAACTTTCAACATCATCGTTCTTTATGCTGATTGCATCTTTGTTCACATGAAAAACTTGGGTGACTTCGCCCACAATCAAATGTGTGGCCCTTCATTTGAGATACATTCGTTCATCCACTCTTTTTTCTTTGATTAAATTATTCAAGATCTATCGAGAATTTCCTTTGAATCATATATTCTGCTAGGTGTCAAGGACACAATAATTAATAAACTATATACAGTTCTTGACACCAGAGTATATACCCTAATAGAAGAGACAAATTTTTCATTAAATGGCCAAAAAAAGGTGTTATGATTAATTGGTTTTTGTGTAGGTGATTTTAAAGAATATACTAAGGCCAGGGAAGCTTGGAGAACATGAAATTTAAATAACAATATATAACAAAGAAATCTGACTAAAAATTTGGAAAATGACAAAAATCAATGCATTTAAGATAAAACAAGAAGTTGGAGACCAGTCATTGAGTCTTGGCCAAAAAAAAGTATATATTTTTTTTAGGAGAAAAGTCAAAGTGACAAGCCTTTCCTAAGAATTTCTTTATCTTTAAACCAAAGTATTTACAAAGTTTTCTTCCCAGGGAGGAGACGATCACATTCGTCTGATGAAAATAAGGATACTTAAACATATTTCACTGTAAGATATGTTTTGCCCCTGTTTTTTTGAAAAATGAAGTCTATTATGATATGGTTTTCCAATGAAAATATTTCTCCCTTTCTCCGTTCTGGCTACTCTTTCGCTCTACTCTTTAATGGAATGCTGTCTGTGCGTGCCTGGTGGAGCCTGCTGTTCACTGCATCACCCCAGGGAGCTCCATTGCTCCATTCCCATCATGGAGCATTTGGGACAATTGGTTCTTGGCATGTGAGATACTCCTCAAACTTCCTCTCTCCTCATGTTCCATCTTTTTCTTTAAAAAAAATATGTTTTTATCGACTTTACTAGAGCGAGAGGAAGAGAGAGGGAGAGGTAGAAACATTGATTGGCTATCTCCTACTCATCCCCTACTGGGGATAGAGCTCAAAACCAGGACATGTGCCCTGACCAGGAATTGAACCAGTGACCTCTTGTTGCATGAGACTATGCTCAATCCATTGAGCAACACTGGCCAGGCTCACTTTCCATTCTTATCGTGTGATATCTCTAGTCTCTGTTTTCTTTTTTTTAATATATTTCATTGATTTTTTTTTAACAGAAAGGAAGGGAGAGAGATAGAGAGCCAGACATATCGATGAGAGAGAAACATCTATCAGCTGCCTCCTGCACACCCCTCACTGGGGATGTGCCCACAACCGAAGTACATGCCTTTGACCGGAATCGAACCTGGGACCCCCCCAGTCTGCAGGCCGATGCTCCATCCACCGAGCCAAACTGGTTAGGGCTCTAGTCTCTGTTTTCAAGACACCTCTCCTGTGAGCTACAAACCTTGTAGTTAGCTATTTATAACACATCTCTCCGTGGCCATCTTGCAGATACTTCAAACTGTTGACATGTTCCCAACTGGGTTTATCTTATCTTTAAAGCTCTTCAGATGTCATTTCAAGACAATTCAGGAAACATCCCCTCAACACTTATAGAAAGCAGTCTTCAAGGCACTACGAAACACCATGATGGAAAAACAAGAGATTCCCGGCCTGAGGAGCCCTCAGCAAATATGTTCTCTGATTATTTTCTATCTTCTTTTTCACTATTCCTTGCAACACTAGCTCATTGCCACCAGAATCTGATCAGTATCAGACACGTACAGCAGATGCAGAAAAGCACTCTTAGGATGAAAACAGTCACTGGAATTATGTTATAGTTACCAAGTGAGTGAGAAATTCTGAAAGATTTCCTTTGAGCACGGTTATTTACTTATTTGATATAAATCATGCTTGAATTTTCATATGAGGAACCATGAACACTAACATGTTGGTCATAGATAGAATTGTTTTCTTTGACTTTTCATCAAATTTGTTCTCTCTATTAATCACGTCATTTTACTTTCTGTATTTCTGAGGCTTTGGTATCTGGAGCCTGTTGACTCTAGAGAGATTGCCCCTCCGGGTGCTAAGTCCTCGAACTAGTAAAAGATGACCTGTAGAGCATACATTTCACATGCAAACCCACCAATCCAGGGCCCAATTCCCATCAACTCCTCTAATGGGCTTTCACACTCAGGGCCAATATTTCTTTGTCCGAATCACCCCAGGGACAGGTACCAGAAAACTAGGAACAGCCCTATACATTGAATCCACTGAAATTATTCAAACTAGTCAGTCCTAAACATGCCTACCTGCATTGCCAGTTCCTGCCCGCAGAAACCACAGTAAAGGCTCTTGCCCAGGTTTTCATCGCTCCCCTGCATCCTGGTCAGCTCTGGTGCTTTCCTGTGTGGCCCTGTGTGATATGCCATGCCCCCTTCCTCTTGGAACTGTAACAAACTATCTTTAAAATGCCAATGATCTCCTAGTCTGTTGGCTTTGCCATACCTGAAAAATAATAAAATACATTTTAAAACATTCTCATCCTTCCAAGGAAGAGCTGGAGTTCATGGCTTGTGAACGCTGATGTTGCTTACAGGACTGACTTGGCCAACTGCCTTTTCCTCTTTCTAAAGGACGTACTATTATTATGCAAGTTTACCATTGGTTCCTAGAGCCTTCTGCCACTCAGAAAAACATAGGTAAAATGTCTCCATTCCTTGGTCTCTGAGGACATGTCCTGTATCCTATGGATCCTACAATAAAATACATACTACATTGGTAAGTTGCTTTATGGTTAGTAAATGTTCCCAAATATATTTATTAATTCAGAGCTACACACACACATAATGAAGACAGGTTGCCCTAAATTATTCCTGACTTGGAGATGAAGGAATTATGCCTTCACGAACTTATATGGTTTTCCCAGGCTCATACTACTAACAAGTGCTGGTGGTGGGTGTTTCTTAGTCCATTACTCCAAATTTCTGGTGTCCATCAACATGTGAAGGGGTAAACAAATTTTACCCAAACAAAATAAAGCAGAAGATTTCTGGGGTCTAGAAATCTTGTGCATAATAGAATAAAAATTCTAATAGAAACTTAGTTTTAGAAAAGACAGTACAATGAAATTATCCCCATGCCAGTAAAATTAATCACATTTACAGTTAGAAAGCGAAAGATTGAGCCCATTCTCTCTTCTGCATTGTCTGCAGTCGCAGTGCATCTTCCGGGAATGTATTGGGGAAGACTATTTGACTTGGTTACTTGCCAACATACATATATATCATAGAATCGGGATGATCCTCTGTTAATTTCTTTATAGTTTTGTATTCAATAGTTATATTAATTTTTTTCAAAACAATTTAAAACAATTCCAGTTGAACTTTTCTAGTAGAAAGATACCAGTGCTGCAATACAACTCTTATACTGTTAAGGAGGGATGAAAAATTTAGAGCTGTAATTAATTTTAGAGATTATTCAGTAGAAACATTTATTGAAGAAGCCCAATGATATCAGGAAGTTTGCCCAAGATATCACAATACTCACTCTCAAAAATTTGTCATTTTACTACTAAAGTTTGAGCTAACACTGCATATACCCTTGAGCATGTTTCAGCTCAGAACTTCTGTGTTCTAATGTATGTTGAAGAATTCAAATCCCTAGTATACTGTGGAGGAAAATAGCCCTGTGTCATTGTTTTAGGAGAGTAATCATTTCTCTCCTGTAGAAGTTAAACCATTTGAAGTTAGAAGGAGGAGTGGAGGGAGAGATGTGACCCAAAGTTTTAACATAGTTTGAAGGTAAAAAGTTTAATGCGAATTACAGTTGCCAGTTATTCTGTACAATCTTATAGAATCTTGGTGGGTTTCAAGTACTAGTTTGACTAAAAGGGGGATATCATCTCAATCTTATATGTTATTTACATTTAACCTAGGCTCTACCAGAAGGAAGGTCTCCCAGTATCTTTCCTTAATCCCAGACTATTGGCCCCGAGAAGCCAAAACCTCCTCCAAATCTATGAAAATAATTTTAAAACCCAACAGAACATTTGGGCCTTTTAGAAAGAAAAAAAAAAAACCTTTCAAAAGATCTCTGAGGTTTATGAAAAATTCCTTTTATTTATCACTGAAGGCTGGAATTACTTAAAGCAAATCTGCTTCATTTTTCTTTAATGGAAGGCTCCCAAAAGTCATAGAAGTTCTGAGAAGTCAAGTACTGAAATTCTCTTCGGCTTCTGGATTATTAAAGCTGGGCTGAGTGACGTTTATTAAATCCATCTCTTATATTTTTGGCAATTAGCTTCTCACACCTTGATTTTGGAAATCTGGGAATCATTGACATGTCAAACCTTCAAAATATAGGAGACTGCTTTTTCATAAGTCAACATGCCTAATTACTGGTATTATTTTTTTGAAATTTTTTCATTCCTAATCCCCCTAGGATTCATACATGGCAAAAGCATTTAAAATGTCATCTATCATCTGGACCCCTACTTTCAATCCCTCAGGCAAATGTTTTTGTAAACAATTGGCCCTTGAAGGTATTCTCAGAGCCAGGAAACTCATGTTTCATTGGTCCAAGAGAAGAAGCACATTCCAGAATTGAGGATCCTCTGAGGACAAAACTGAGTCAAGGTTTACCACATCATATCTATCATTAAGCAGCTTGATTCCAATGATGTCATAAATCCAAGGTCAAACAGGAACGTTAAATTCACCTCCAAAGATCCACTGTTACAGCTTCCAGGGTGTCTTGTGAAATTTTCCTTCTAATTTTTAAAATCAAGACAATGATTATGAACTCCAAAATTTGAAAACCAGCAACATAAGTGCAGAGTTTAGTGCTGTGATCAACAAAAAGATAGAATGAAGTGCATCTAATACATGCAGAACAATATACATAATTACAGTTAGAAGACATAAAAAGTAGTCATAAATAGTAACTAACAATGAAATTAGTGACATGCACACAGCTGATTTGAACATTTTTAAGTGTCACTTGGAGAGTAGATTTGGAAATCTACTCTAAATGGAAAACTAAAATGGAAACTTCTCAGAGCCCCTACTCAAGACACTGTCACAAGAAACACCTGAATGCATGTTAAAACATGATTCCTGAACATCACACACTAGGAATGCAAGGTAAAATGTAGGCTAGCCAGTTAAAATTGAATTTACTATAAATGATGAATAATTGTGTTCCTTTATTTTATTTCATTTCAGATAAACAATTAATAGTTGTTGGTTTTTCTGTTTTGTTTTTTATTTGCTAACACTGGCCATATACAGAGAATGAAGTCAAACTTTAAAATTCCGACCCTGTGTCTTGAAAACAGTGTAACATAGGTGAGTTACTTAACCTTTATGAACCTCTCTGTAAATTGGAGATGATGTTTGGTATGAGGATTCAATTAAGTAGTATATAAGAGATGACCAAATAAATGTATGCAACCTAGTAGGCATTCAATGAATTGGGCTTTGTACCGATTTTCTAGGGTTACCATAGCAAATTACCACAAACTGGGGACCTTAAACAATCAGCGAAGTATGGCCTCACAGCTGTTGAGGCCATATAACTGGAGGTGTCACAAGACCAGGCTCCCTTTGAAGACCCCAAGGGAGGAAGCCCCCTGGTCTCTTTCAGCTTCTGATGGTTTCTCACAATCCTTGGCATTTCTTGTCGTAGCTGTATCACTCCAACCTCAGCCTCCCAAGTCCTCACATGACTGTCTTCCCTTTGCATGTAGCTGAGTGTCTCTAAATCTTTTTCTCCTTAGTAAGGACACCAGTCGTTGGATTTAGGGTCCATGGTAATCCGGCAGGGCCTCCTGTAAACTTGACTGCATCTGAAAAGACCCTATCTCTTGGGGAGGGAGGAGTGCAGTTTAATCGATAATAGGGTTTTATTATAACTTGATTAACTCAATCTTGTTTTTTCCCCCCTCCAAATGAAGCTACTAACATCTTCATCAGAATGATGGTGAAACTTAAATATTTCATGTGAAAAAGCCTGCCATGTGCCTGGCAGTTTAATAATAACCATCCATTGCCCTTCTTAATTTTTATACATTATTATTTTTTTATTTTTTAGTTTTTTGTTAATCCTCACCCGAAGATATTTTTCATTGATTTTTAGGGAGAGTGGAAGAGAGAGGGAAAGACAGAGAGAAACATCGATGTGAGAAAAACACATCGATTCGTTGCTATCAGGGCCTAGGCCAGGGAGGAGCCTGAAACCAAGGTACATGCCCTTGACTGGAATCAAACCTGGGACCCTTTGGTCTGCAGGCCGATGCTCTATCCACTGAGAAAAATGGGCTAGGGCTTTATACATTATTTTAAAATACAAGAGCATCTTAAAAAATGCAGAATTTCCCCAGTTTAGCCGTTCGAGTGTATGTGGAGCATCTGGGTAAACACAGTCCCTATCACTTACATTCACAGATTGATTTTGATTGATTCCATGACTAATGTGTATACCAAGCCCCTTGTCCTTAGCTCATGGGGCCTTTTGTGCTTTCCTTTAGGGAGAGAGACAGGGAATCCGGGGAAACAGTCATACTATTCTTTGTCTGAGTAACCTACATAACTGACTTCCTTG
>NW_006296625.1:2438668-2467032 GCF_000327345.1 Myotis davidii | reverse complement strand
GAAAGGAAATAATGTCCTTTCTGGGCTGGACCAAAAGATATTTTTCCAAATTTGGAAAGGAAGACAGGAATGTTAACAACTATTGTGAAATAGAACCAATTAAATTTCTAAAGAAACTCGAGCCTTGCCCCTGGGGAGGGAATGAAACAGAAAAGGTAAATCTGAGAGAATCCTAGCTCAAGAATACCTTCGCCTTGTTTCCAGGTGCAGCACAAAAGGTAATTGTCCTTGCAAAGAAACCCCACATCCAGAATGGTGAACAATGGTGGGCCGCAAGGGCAGAAGGTTGATCTGTTAGGCCCTAAAGCAGCCGTGGGCAAAATAAGGCCCGCAGGCTGGATCTGGCCCGTTTGAAATGAATAAAACTAAAAAAAAAAAAAAAGACCGTACCCTTTTATGTAATGATGTTTACTTTGAATTTATATTAGTTCACACAAACACTCCATCCATGCTTTTGTTCCGGCCCTCCGGTCCAGTTTAAGAACCCATTGTGGCCCTCGAGTCAAAAAGTTTGCCCACCCCTGCCCTAAAGGAAGCCTCAGGATGCCAGGGAGACATGAAAGAAGAGCTGCAAGTGCCTTTAACCCCTAGAGTGCGGAACGAAATCGCTCTCCTCCTGTCTTTCTCCAAAAGTGCCGGGAGTGCTGTCAAAGCTTCGAAATGGCGTCCAGTTCTAAGTCTGCTTTTATTAGTGATGATGATATTGCTAAATATGTCAATGTAGTAAAGGTTTCCTTAAGTTTTTGAATATGTAACTTCATTTACTTGTGATTCAGAATTTTTTTTCCTAAACTGCTATAAAATCAGCAAAAATGCCTTGGCAATGTTAGCATAGTTCCTAGGATATTGGTTGGCGCTCAAAGGTTAAAATTCAGGTACAGCAGGAGAGCTCTGTGAACTGGGCATCAGGCATCACAGTGAACCCAGGGCCTCAGCAGCAGCATTATGGAGCACATGTTGACAATGACCAAATGCGAGGCATTGCATCTCAGTGGAAGCTGACGCGAAGAGATGATCAAGGATCAGATGCCCCTTGTCAGAAATGCTGTGAACTACTACTACATGTTCCCCAAAACCTCGGGAATGCGTAGGAGAAAACTGTTAACTATGACTCTTCAACTCACTGAATTTAAATCCAGAATTGATAAATTTTGAGCTTAAATAGATCAGGCAATTACTGGTGCGTTTACTAGGTACTGGACAGTATTTTCTAATATCAGTAAAAAGGGAAACTGAGATAAAAATTGCATTTGAATAAGGAAAGATGACAAAAGTCACATTCTTGAACTTTGGCTTTTGTTTGGAAAATTGTGATTAGTCACACAAATAGAAATGACTCCTTCCATTCATCTGAAAGCACTTGATTTGTTTTTTCTGTTACTCTCTGCACTTCTGATTTCTTTTTTTAAAGAAACCAATTCTCTCTGCTATTTTTGCATATAAATTAAACATAAATGCATCAAAACAATGTTTCAGTCCCTGGAATTACTTTATGCCAATGAAAGCGACAGCAGAGAATAGTGTTTTTAACTCTAAACATTAGAGTTCCCCAAAGAATCTGATTGCCCCACTGGAAATTTTGTCCACTGTTGATTACATTGCTTATTGTTAAGGAGCTGGAATTGGGTTCATGTAATACTAACCTGGTTTAATAGCCATAGAAGAGATAGAGGAGGAGAAGAAAGGAGAAGAGAGGAGAAGGATGAGCTGAATATGTCAAAAATGCATTTTTATAAAGAACTACATATTTGAGGCAGTGGAATGAAATTATTACACTTATAGGCAGTTTGGTTGACATTATTGCCTAAGATCAGCATGAAGGTTAGGAAAGCATTATTAAGAAGTAGGAAGTCATTTGGAAATACATAAAATTTTAATTTTTTCACTCAGAAGAGGTCCTGAATTTATTACAACAAAGCACTAATTAAAAAGCATCATTTTCTTGAAATATATGTCATATCCATAAACATTTATTGATCAACTCAAGCGGAGTAAGTGCAAGGTGGTAGGTGTTGGCATTAAAGACATGGACCACGCTCTGTATTCTAGTGAGGGAAATTTAAGCAAGAAAACAGTTGTAATGTAAGGTGAAAAACACTATGACAGAAGTAAGCACAGGATAGTCTGAGAGTAAAAGAAGTAGATTCAATTCAACAAAATAAACAGCCAGAGGGCATATTTTCATTTAGATAAAAAATCGAATCTAAATACAAAAATGTGTTAGTATCCTTCGTGTTTTTACCTCATAAATTAGGATTTGCCTTAATTCTGGACAAATAAAGTATTCAACATAAATTTTAGAAAAAATTTTAGTGAACTTTATAGTAATATAAAAATTACATACAAGCAGACTTAGAAAATCTGAGTTTGAGAAGCTTAAATTTAAGAAAAGGGTGATGATCATCATCCTGCTACCTCCAGGTCAATCACTTGAGGCTTTCTCCAATGGGAAGCTGATAATGATAGTCCCGTCATTAACTGCACAAGGACAGGCACCAGGCCAATGGAACAGAATAGAGACCCCAGAAATTGACCCATGCCAACACCAGGAAGACAAACAATCCAATCAAAAAAATAGGCAAAAGACTGGAACAGACACTTCTCCAAAGAGGACATACAGATGGCCAATAGACATATGAAAAAAATGTTCAACATCACTAATCATCAGAGTGATGCAAATAAAACCACAAGAAGGCATTGCCTCACACCTACCAGAATGGCTAACATCATTAAATGAACAAACAACAAATGCTGACAAGGTGTGGAAAAAAAGGGAACCCTAGTGATATATGCAAAGGATAAAAGAACTTAAAAAAATAAATAGTTTTAATTATGAATTCTAAATTCCATTTCTTATGAAAATAAGTAGTGCTCCTTGAGAAAATGGCTATAATTACCTGGCTTTAAATTCAGTTTCCACCTCCTTATTAATCATGTCAGGTCAAGCACATTACTTAGCTTTCCTATGCTAAGAAAATTAGGGCTAAATAGTACCTTTCTTACCCAGGTTTGGCTCAGTGGATAGAACATTGGCCTGCAGACTGAAGGGTCGCAGGTTTGATTCTTATCAAGGGCATGTTTTTGCTCCCTTAAAATGTAATTTGCCAGGAATTTTCAGGCTACTTTGAGTTTCATATACTTGACTTGTCAGCCAGAGAAAGGCTTTGATGGAGCACCTCATACTTCAAGGATGTTAAGATGACCTCGCTGAGCAGACTCGGTAGAGATCAGCACTGAGCACCTATTTCATGCTCCACCTTTTTATTATTTCACTTGAAAGACAAAATAACCATATGAGGTAATTATTATTATGTCTTTTTTACAATTAAGAAAACCAAGGCTCAGGAAAGGGTAGAAAACTTGTCCTTATTCAGGATTATCAGGCAACAGAGCTAGGATCCAAGTTAAGGCTGTCTCAACACTGTGCTCTTTCCACAACATCACTGTCTTTCCAAGGAAGGCCTCCCATGTCGTGCTGAGTGATGTCTGAAGTCCCACTATTACAGTTTTCTTCCTATAGCTTACTTCTTCCCCCTGTGAAATGTAGATGTCTTTGCAGGAACTCTCTTTGCAATTTCACTGCTCTTTGGACACAGAGTAAAAGATGTACTTATATTTGGAAAAATTACGCTTTCATTTTATATCATAATTTGTGTTCTCTGGATCATTCTCAGAATCAATAAGACATCTTTTTTCCAAAAAAAGTCTTTGAGCTTGTCATAGAATTTGAACAAGAAAAAGCTTTTTGTAATGCCTAGGAGGAGAAACCATATAGAACTCCTCCAGTAAAAACGGCACCTTGCTCAGTCAGCAGTATGGAGGAAGGGTTTGCCAGAAAACAAAAGGTCACTGGGTCATGTTCTTTCATTTCATAGTACTTGATTCTTGTGTCTTTCTCTAAAATGCAATTTTACCTGTGAGATAGTCTAAGGCATTTATTTCAGACTCTCGTATGTTTCCAAATGTGACTAGTGAAAATATTTGAAACTCATGATGCTAGTTGTAACAGTTAATCCACTTTTCGTGTAATCAGTAAAAAAGTTAGCAAGATAGTTCAGAGTATTTTAGATGCAGCTAAATTTTACCAACTTCTGTTCCTCATTTTAAACTCAGGAAAATTGGATGTGATGAGCTGATTTATATTTCCTTAATAAAATAAACATAGTTTTCTCACACAAAAACTGTGTATGTGATAAAATGTAAAAACAAATGAAAGGGAAAGGAAAAATGAATTAAATGCAAAAAAAAAGGAAATGCCATGAATAGGTGGTTACCACATAGTACATATTTCTACGAATTATTTTTGCATGCTTGGAAATGGGTATCTCATATGAATCATTTATTATTCTAAGAACATTTGGCATAGTTAAAAAGAAATAAGTGAAGTTTGTATCTGTTATACATATTTGCAAAGGAAAATTAACAATGTTGTTTATGAACAAAATCAATTAAATTTAAAACAAACTGAAAACTCCAGCACAGAACCAAATTTATTATTTTTCCACTGTTGTTATTTTATATGCATTCTAATTTATATTATTCCAATTTCTTAAGAAATAACTGAATAAATAAAATATGGTGGTTATTGAAATATCTAAAATTAACTTCTATGTGTGTATGTAAATTTAAACAATTTGTCAGTTAAATCATTTATTTCCAGAGTCTTAGTGTTAATGACAATTAGATACTGACAGATACAAAAGGCTTAAAACAAAAGGATTAGGTTTGGAAAACTTTATGAAGGAAAAAAAAATAACAACTGTCAAAACCATTAATTATTTTATAAATGACTTCATTAAAAGCACAAGTTGATTAATAGAAACAAAGGGAAGAAGAAGGAAAAATATAGACCATTAAAATCCCACTATGCATTTTAGGAAAGTTGCCCATGCCACTACCCCCTCCCCCACAGAAAGGAATTATTCTAATTCTAATACATTGAAAAACAGAATTCAAATGAAATCTTTGAAATAGGAAAAATCATGTCTGTTTCTTGAATAGTCCTGGGGGCTTAATGATTTCCTGACTTTCAAATTTCCTTTTAGATTACATTTTTGACCTTTGGGTCAGTTCTCAATATGGGAATTTAAGAAATTCTTTTTTTTAATATTTTAATTGATTTCAGAGAAGAAGGGAGAATGGGAGAGAGAGATAGACACATCAATGATGAAAGAGAATCATTGATTGGCTGCCTCTTTCATACCCCCTACTGGGGATCAAGCCCAAAACCCAGGGAATGTACCTGTCTGGGAATTGAACCATGGCCTCCTGGTTCATAGGTCAACACTCAACCACTGAGCAACACCAGCCGGGCAGAAAATTCTTGATTTTATTTACAGATTGAACTAATTTTCTGCAGAAATCAATTAGGAAATAAATTTGTTTCTGTGGTGTGGTATTTCTAGAGCCCTTCCTTTCTCTAACCATAATCTTCAATAATTAGATGATACACACACAGGAATAAATTTGGTTAAGAGCCTGTCACAAGATACATAGTTTTCTTTTGATATTTCTTTACTGTGGGTAAAAATGCCAATTCATGAGAAAAGTATGGCTTTAATTCACAGTTTAATTGAGGAAAGGGTGCAATGGAATGGCACAACATTAGCCTTTGAGGGTCTGGAATTCTCATCTTACTGAATTGTTTCTCAAGACACAGGTTCTACCCGAGAAACTAGATTTGTCTGTGTTTACGACCCTTGGCTTATTATTATATTTCTAGTGTTTCTGGTCTCTTTTAATGCTGGCCCCTCCATCTTAATTTGTAGGAATTCAATAACTCCTGTTACCCTTCGGATCCCTAGAGCCAGCCATAAGGAGTTTCAGCGGAGCCTGCTCTCCATGGGAATGAATCTAACACAATCTAGTCCATGTTTCCTATAACATTCATTTCCACTTTGTAGCCACGAACGCAATTTATACAACACAGTTAACAATTTTCCATTTACTTCCCAGCATTTTCTTAATTTTTTCCTGTCCTCGCCCTTAAGATAAAGAATTCCATTATGTTCTGGGTCAGTTTAGATCCCACACAAGACTTTATTAGACTTGATGAAACTTGGCTGTAATGTTTGTGTTCCCGCTAAACTGGAATTAAGACTATTAAACTATCAAGACAGTTTGGGATGGGCCAAAGGTAACCCTTAAACTGTGACAGGGACAGGCCACGCCAGTGACACGACAGCAGTGGCTGAGGCTGAATAGGGATGCAGGTGCAGGTGGAGCGCATGTAAAGGGAACTAGGGAATCTTGCGGACTGTGAGAGCAGAGGATCCACTCAGGATCAGCTCAAGCCTGTGGTCTTCACATCCTCTATCTTCATTCCCTCAAATGTGTGCATCTCCGTCACATTTTGCCCTATACCTTACCTTATCTAGACCAGTAAACCAACTCATATTTTTTTACTTCTGCGTTTTTATTTCTGTTTCACGATTGTATCTACTCCTTCCTGTATACCTTCTTCTTCACCGTATGCCCACCTCTTACGTTCTCCTGCCTCCTCCCTTTCCCAGTACAGCGTATCTTAGATAGGTCCCTGAGCACTCACTTTGAGGCAGGGATTTGCATGCAGGGGTTTCCTTGACAGGCCTGTCTGCAGCAACATGTACAAGGAAAGAAGGAACCAGCTAACCGATGGGGGTGAGTGGGAGGATGGTCACAATCTGTAACTTTGAGATAAGCAGCCTGCTTCTGCCAAAGTCAATTCAGAGGAGGGATTCAGCTTCCTGTACACAATTTTTTGTTTTGTTTTAAAAATTATTTTTTATTGATTTCAGAGAGGAATGGAGAGGGAGAGAAAGAGACATCAATGACGAGAGAGAATCATCGCTTGGCTGCCTCCTGCATATCCCACACTAGGGATTGAGTCTGCAATCCAGGCATGTGCCCTGACCGGGAATTGAATCATGACCTCTTGTTCATAGGTTGATGCTCAACCACTGAGCCATGCCTCCTGAGCCCTAAGCACTAATTTTTGAAGGTGAATTACTAAACTTATCCCACACCCAAGGCTAAGTTCCCCCTCTTGGAGGTGTGAGTATCTGCTTATATTACTTGGAATTCTGTCACATGGAAGATGTGTCCCTTCTCTCTGTTATTTATTTACTCAGTCATTTATTTATATTAGCGAGGACTCATGGATATTTATTTTATACTTTGGGATGTAATATTGTGTCATACTATTTATTTGGTTGCTCAATTTCTTCAGCTTTGGCCACTGAAGCTCTTTCCGGTTGTTTTCTGCATCCCTTTTTCCTGACCCATTATTTGTGTGTGTGTGTGTGTGTGTGTGTGTGTGTGTGTGTGTGTGTTTGAGTACTTCCTTACTTTTAGGGAGTATGAGATGATCCAGGCTCATCATATATATTTCCTACCCAGCTTTAGACTCAGCCGTTTTTCGGAGGATTCCTGTTTCCTTCCAAATGGTACTTAGAAATTAAGATATGAGTGCTGTGTGCTTTTGGGTGGGAGGGTAATTATGTTATTTATTATAGTAATTTATTAACCTGAAATAATTTAATTCAGAAAAATATTTGTGATATGCCCTGGCCTGTGTGCTCAGTAGTTAGAGTGTTGGCCCGCACAACTAAGGGTCACAGGTTTGATTCCTGGTCAAGAGTAGGTTCCTGGGTTTTGTGTTCACTCTCTGACCTAAGTGTCAGGGCAAGTGTGGGAGGCAACCAGTCGATATGTCTCTCTCAGATCAATGTTTCTCTCTCTTTCTCTCCTCTCTCCCTTCCACTCTCTCTGAAAAGCAATGGAAAAAATGTCCTCGGGTGAGGATTAAAAAATAGATTTCCTTTGTGTTATAACCATTTTACATACTATGTTACTGACCCTCCCAGCCCAGGGACCCAGTGCCTTTCGTGCCAACAGAACAAGACTGAGTTCGGTAAAGTAGGGCCAACACTCCATTCTTTGATCAAAGAATGGAGAAGCGTGCGCTCATGCTCTAACCACACCTTCTCCCTGACTGAGGAGGACCCTTATGTATTCATAGGCTGTGGTGTGATATTTTAATTGCATACATTAAAGTTCATTTGGGAGGATGTATTGTACTTGACAAATGCATATCGGCACGTCCTACCACTCCAGTACCATACAGAACAGTTTTATCTCTAGCTCTCCAAAAGCCAGCTGCTGCTGAGGCATAGGGTCATGGGCTACTTGGTGGATTCTCACCTGTATTTGTATGCAGTGTGAAGGTTTGGCAAAGCCATCAGGATTCCTTGAGCTGGTTGGCCTACAAAGGAGCCCCATACTTCCCAGGAATAGGTCAGCTTTAGTTGCCTGCAGCTCTCAGCCACTGGTAGGGAGGGATGCAGAGACGCTGACCCCTTCTATCTGCATTTCTGCCTCACTCTTCTCTTCTGTGGTGTCGATTTCTCTGTTTGAGAAAGACACATGTAATTGACAAGAGAGAGTCTCACCAACAGAAAATGCTCTAGAGAAATGCACGTAAGTATACTTATATGTCTATGTGTTACACATAAACATACCTACGCTAACTTTACACATTCATTTAAACCTGTTAAAAATAATGAAATAAATTTAAAATAAAGGGCAGCAGGGAAAACATTATTCATAATGACTATTTTGATAGGAATATTTTGGATATCTTTGAACCTTGCATTCATCTTTCATCGAAAAAATAATGTGCTATTTTTAGTAAATCTGTCTACTAATTTAAAAATATTATCTATCTAGATCTAACCTGTGGGGCTCTAATAGTAGTGCCTAAATAAATAAAGCTGTACCTGGCTTAAGAGGGATTTTATTCTAGCATCATTTGGATACACACAAAAGGAAAAGATAAAGACAAAACTTTTTTTTTTCCCCATTAAAGCTCTGAATGGATGTGAACAAAGCACTGTGCCCTGGAGGCCGTTATTCCAAATGCATGGCAGGCATCATTGTTACCATCTCAGAAAACCCAGACAGCACCAGTAAACTGAAAAATAACTTAAACCCATGGGCCTCGACCCAAAGGAAGCTAAAAGCAAAAGTTTAGAAACATGTGAGGAAAAGAAAATAGTTAAATAATAACTATTACAGATGCCTAGTTGCACACCCTGCCCCCCACACCCATCAGAAGAAGAGGCAGTGTTATTGGGATGCAGAATATTTAAGTAGAAATTGTGCTGCAGATAAGAACATCAGGATAAAAAAACGAAGGAAAGCAAGGCGGGGGGGTCGTGAAGAAAATGCAAGGACCTATTTTTCTTCTGAACATTATTTTTTACGTAAATTGGCTTCACTGGAGAATTGAGAGTTTTCTAGAGGTTAAGGAAGAATTGGAAAATTTACAAGTGTGTGCCGGCGAGTCCTGGGGGGGGGCGGAAATAAAGATAAAGAAGATAACGACATAAATATATAACTCTAACTTAAGTTTTCTGGTTTTGTTACTAAAGAGCTGAGGGTTTTATACACTTTTCACAACGCATTTTAAAATGAATTGCCCAATTAGTAGCTTCCTTTTTATTGCTCCACTTCCACCTGCACACAATAGCAGTTTTTGGCCTTGCACTCACATTCCTTCACTCCCACATTTCTGGAATGAATGAGCCACGTCAGTTCAAGCCTCATCGACTGTAAATCTTTCAATCTTAAAAATAGGGCATAACTTTTAGTTCCTCATCATAAATCCAAAACTTCATTATTTCTGGCAGCCACAAACATCGGTGTTAATTGCTATGCCAGGAGCAAAGTTTCCAGTAATACGGATGAACCTAGCTAAATTTTGCTGCTCCTCTTAGTTCTCCTCATTTTTTAAATGTCTTAAAAAAAATTGGACAG
The DNA here is from genome assembly GCF_000327345.1 of Myotis davidii. Classification (NCBI taxonomy): domain Eukaryota; kingdom Metazoa; phylum Chordata; class Mammalia; order Chiroptera; family Vespertilionidae; genus Myotis; species Myotis davidii. The sequence goes on along the minus strand of NW_006296625.1, from coordinate 2,457,237 downwards.
AACTAAAGATCTATATGTTAATGAGATTTCCATATTTGCATGAGAAATAGGTGATAGAACATATAATAGACATCTGTTGTACAAAAACCATATTAGAAATATAAGAAAAATGTATTCTATCATTATAATATAAAGTAAGTAAATCTCAAGTTTATGAATGAAATCTAAATTTCTGGAGTTTATGTAAATTTTCAGGGAAAGAACATACAAGATTTAAGTATAACAATAACTGACTAATAAGCATACTGAGAACTTACATGTACTAACCACATTCTTTAAGTATCAAGTTATTTTGTTTGCTTTCTGTCAATCATAATTCTTTTCTAAATTATATATTTTAATAGGTAGAAATAACAGTATTAGTTTAATGGGGCTGAAGTAACTCTGTAAACACTTAAAAATATTCTCTAGCTAATTGAATGAGGGTTTTGCATCCAGAATAATGTGAAAGATTTCAAATGACGGTTAGATTTGCATCTTCCACTGATACTTTCTCTTCAGTGAGATTTTTAATTTTTAGGGTTGCAGGATTTTTTCACTGCCATATGACAGATTTTTGTATGTAAATTTAAATTATTCCAGGATTTTTACTGTATTTTTTCAAGACCTGACCAAATGGAAGGATATAAATGTAGTCTGAATAAATTTATGGATCAGAGAGAGTTCATGGACTATGGCATCTGTCACCACATTTGTTTTCAAATAATTATCCTATTTAAAATAATTTTTCTTTAATTCTTACTAGTCATCATTTATTCTACTTCATGACAAGAAGGCTTATAGGCAAATGTAAACCAAACAGATAAACTGATGGAACAATATTTTTATCTTAAATAAGTTATCTGGAACTTGAGTAGAGGTACCTATTTGCCAATGAAAATAATCTTTCTCCACTTGCTAGGTAACAGAATACTGATTTTTAGAAGGCCACATATTTTCCTGGAATAAAAACACACACACACACATTTCTCGGCATCCCCTGCAGGTAAGTGTGCATTATGACCAGGTTCTACAATATAATGTAAATAAATAATCAGGACAAAGACAGAGCTCACTGAAATCACAGCCATGACAGCTTATACACAAAGTTCAATGGAGTTGGAAGATGACAGTGTAAAAAATTTCCTAGAAAGAAAAAGATGAAAAGAGAAAATGGAGAAAAAGATAAGGACTTAGAAGATCGATCTAGAAGTTTCCACATCCATTTAGAAAATTTTTGAAGTAGGAACCAAAATGTCAGAGAAGAATTTATCAAGAAATTATACAAGGACATTTCCCAGAATCATAGAACATGATTCTCAAGTCTTAGATGGACTCACTGCACCGCCAGCTGAATGAATGCAACAAGACCGTGTACAAAGGAATGGTAATACTGCAGGTTTGACCAGGGCTTCTCACATGTTAATGTGCATTCACATCACCTAGAGATCTTGTTAAAATGCAGATACTAATTCAGTGTCTCTGAGGTGGAACCAGAGGTCCGTTCTAACCAGTTCCCAGATGCTGCTGCTCCTTCCAAATACACTGGGAGTTACAAAACACTAGCAGTTGGAAGCAATGGCTTCAAATTTTGAGAGAAAATATCTTGAAGACCAGAAGTCTATGTCCTGCCAATTTATGAGTCAAATGTGAAGGTAGAATAAAGACATTTCCAAACATAAAGACCTCAAATGCTAACTCCTATGTGTGTAGCACGCAAATGGTAAGGGATGAACTCAAAAGAAAAAAGATATGGGACCTAGGAGAAAGCAATCAAATGTTGCAAAATGATGGCTCTGGTCACAAGACTAAGAGAGATCTGATGGAGAAACTAAAACACTGTTTAAGAAAAATAATAAAACAATGATCAATTCCAGGAAAATCAATATAAATTGTAGAAGAGATGATCACTACTGTATGGCTCAGGAGTGAGCTATTTTATTTTTATAGTAATGTAATGACAATAAAATTAAGCAAAAATTATATGTATATATGAATATGCATATCATCTAGATTTTTACATATATACATGGTATGTATATATTAACTTATGTAATAACCACATGAGAAAAGGCTAAATGAGGTAAAAGCCGTTGTTTATGCAGAGCAACGGATGGAGAGTAGGGTACATCAGGGATGAGAGACTGCTTGAGTTAGTTTTGAACCATTCATTACACCTGTTTTGATACATTTTAACTGGAAGTAATGGGAAAATAATATTTTCATATTAATAAATTATAATTCACAATCTATTAGAACACTATTCAAGAAAATTGAAAACATTTTCAAAAAGAAATTATAATTCAGCATGAAATTATGCCATTGTATTACCAAAAGTTATATTGTTACTGAGCACAGTAACACTATTTTCTCAATCTTCTTTACTTCTCTGTATTTTATATATTTTTGTAATCATCATGCAAAAATGTTAGAATAGAAAACCTAAAGCAAATTGTGTTTAAAATGTGGCAATTCTGAAACAAATGAAAATAAACTATTAGTGCAGAGATTCAAGAAAAGTTTAAACATTACTTAAAATTAAGTCACAGTTTCTAGGAAGTAAAAGAGTGGTATAAAAACATATATATATCCCTAAATATGTTAAGAAGTGTTTCAAATATTTACTTCAACACCTAAAACATATGATTTATACATTTAATGAAAAAAATTGAACTATAAGGCTAAATTACTGAAACAATACAAATTAATAATTTTTTCTGGATGCCATGCTCTGGAAGGTATTTTGTGTTTACATGATTTTGCGCTTGAAAAGTCACATACTTTAATATTGGATTCTCTTGGCATCAGTATTTCTTTATCCTTTAGGCATATAGCTTAGACTGAGCAACATGAAATGCAATTGGAAAAAAATCAAATCCCTTCAAAGCTTTAAATAGTCATCTCCCTGTATGAGTTTTCTATAAGACGTGCTAAGAAAAAAGCATGCCAATGTGATCTGTATTATTTTTCCATCTTCTATCAATTTTTACCTCAGAAAGAATAAACTGCATTTTTAATGTTTTGTTTTCATTGCAATGTCTGAATTATGGTAATTAGTTTCGCCATGAATGCCACAGGTCAGGAAGTCTGTACAGTATCATTGGTTAGAGCAAAAATAGAATGCGTAGACACAACAGATAATATATTCTATAATGTCACAGACATAACAATGACTACCAACTAATTTCAAATCAACATGCCTTTTCTTCAGTTTCTCACCCCAGATGCTGAATCGGCGCTGACATGATTTACCTTCAGGACATGTTTGGGAAAGCTTAACTAACTTCTGGAAGTCAGTGAGCATATTTCTGAGTGGGAGAGGAGTGAATTCTAACCACAAGAACAAAACAATGGGCTTTGATCTTTCCTGAGTGATGATTAGCTTAAGCTTTGGGGAAATAAACAGAAACAGGTAACAACATCTACTGAGTGTCTACTAAGAGGCACACTCAATCAAGCATTTGATATGTTCCTTCATTTAATTATCACAATTATTACTAACATTTTAAAGTAAGAAAATAGTGGCTCAGAAAAGTTAAATACCTTTCCCGGGATCACACTGCTATACAAGGGTAAAGAGTGACCCACAGTTGTCCTTGGAAATGGCATCATCACGGGAGAAGGGGTCTGACTTAAGCTTCTCCAGAACTTTCAACTCTATCAGCAGAGTTAAAATTAAGCACACACATTCGGAAGTCAAGGGTGAACTGGACACTGGGACTGAGACGCTGTGTCACAGAGCCCGCTCCTCTGCTCCACAGCGCTCCCAGCCTGACCGCCACTCTCCGTCCTCAGTCCGATAGACCAAACCTCATTCTGCCCTTTTCCCTACTCTCAGCCTCGTGATAAGCCCCAGCTCCCAAGGTTTCCATGCCCTGTTTCATGTCTTTTTCTTCCTTCCTCCTCCTCCTCCTCCTCCTCCACCTCCTCCTCCTCTCTCTCTCTCTCCCTCTTGATAGACCTGGGTCCACTTAACAATTTTAACCTGGAACAGATTTGGAGGCAATGATATCACAACTGCTAGGAGCCTTGAACAATCCTCCTCCTTCTCTCTCTCTCTCTCTCTCTCTTAGATTTCTGGATCTATCTTAAACAAGAGTCTTTATTTTGCCAACCTCAAGCCAGATTTGGTTCTCCCAGAGTACCCTGATACCCCTCGAGCTCTCTCAAATTGTGGCTTATTTTTATTTGTCTGTTTTATCTTTCCTCTTATAGCTCTTGTCTTACGAGGCTGAGATATTGTCTGCGTGTCTCTTTGTCCATTCCTGATCTCTCTATACCCTTCCCTAAAACCTCCCATATTCATATTTAAATCCCATGCTGTCAGATGAATACTCCGCTCCTGCCAGTCACCCTCAGGTAATTGCCTCTCATAGCCTCATGATCTTAACCCCTTACGCACTCTTTCTTTTTCATACGCCTCTTGATCTTATTATACAAGTATATGATCCTTGTAGCACCTTCTTTTCTTCCAATGCTGCTATTCCCCACACTTCCTTAGCTACTCACTCCCATGACAATTCCCTAAACTTTGACATTAATATTAACTGAACCCCCGAATAATTTTAATTGTGCATCCCAATTACTAACTGATACCTTTGACCTTTCAAGCTCTTTCTCTCTAAAACATCAATGCCAACAATCTTGCAGCCCTACAGAGATCTCCAATCCATTGATTCTCTCAGCTTTCACTGATTTTTCCTTCACTGATATCCTTTACCCTCATTACCCGGATTAAACCTTAAGGCCAGTTAATTCTTATATAGCTTTACCTGGTCTAAAACCAATTTGTTCTGTTTCTTTATATCTGATTATTAAATAAGTTTTTACAAATAAGGGACTATTTATTAAGAACAGGGTGTATACTACACAGAAAATATTAAGGCATTACTTTGGGTGTGGAGTGGTATATTAGGAACTATCTGTTAAGGTCTGGGGTAAAGTTTTTGAGTACCCAAATGCTTTCATTAATCCTCCTACACTTTTGGAGTTCTCAACTAAGACATGGTGGCACACAAAGCATAAATGCGATGAATGAGGCCACATGACAATTTTACCAGTTCCTTGGAAAGTATTCAATATGACAGAGGGAAGATTTGGCAAAGACTGGATTTTTTTTTAATGTGACCTAGATATCATGCCAAATTGGGGCTTCCCCTTGAATATTCTGAATCTTAATGTGAAAGACCACATGCTCACACATGCCTATGGTAGGAGTGCTATGATTGTGATTATGGGGAAGATACCAAATCTATTTACCTAAAAAGCCTCATATTCTAAGGGCTGGGTCAGAAAGGAAAAAGGACAAACCTCTCCCCGTAAAAAGAAGCCCTGTCCAGGTGGAATCAGAAAGAAGAGAACCTGTTGCATTGGTAGTAGAGGAGGCGAGACAGACAGTGTTACCCGTAAGGTAAACTGATACACCACTGAGTGTGACCCAATTGTTTCATATTCTGAGCAATTGGATTAGCAACCCCGGTTCCCAGAGTTAGTGGGAAAGTGCTTGGGAGAGGAGAATTCGAATGGGGAGGGTCAGAAGTATTCATTTGTTCATTCAGTACATTAATACACTTTATGGTGGTTGGTACTGAAGATGCAGTAAATTTAATGATCAAGTCCCTGTCCTTGAGGGGAACACATTTTAAAGGGAGATGATGGGCTATTAACAACAATAAACTGTGGGTAATACTCAGTGAGTAAAATTGCAAGGGGACTTGAACAAATTAGAAGTCATCTTTGAAGTGATGGAAAAAAGGTGAGCTTGTTGGCCGAGGCTTTGAAAGATGGACCTTGGGCTTGGGAAGTAGTCTGTCTTCCATTTTTATTTTGAGAAGTTGGTGGTCTATTGTTACTTTGTAGCTAATCAGTTTCCTCACTGATTTGTCTTTGGTTCTGCAATTTCACCATAAAATGACAAGGTGTGAATTTTATTTTATTTATTTGTTTAAGACACTTTTAAATCTAAAAATATGTCCCTTAATCAACTTTGGAAAGTTCTCTGCGATTATATCTTTAAATTTCTCCATAATTTTATTATCTCCTTTAGGAATTTTGGCTATGTGTATGTTTGAGCTTCTCACTTTATGATTACAATTTTTTTCAATTTTTTTTCTGTTTCTCCACGCATTTTGAGTAATTTTTTCCAGAATTGTCTTCTAACTTGTTAACTATCTTGAGCAGTTTCCAATCTGCTATTTAATTATTACATTTTGCATTTATAGCAGTTTCTTAGGTTATTCATTTTACATTTGTCTAACCATTTGTGATAGCCTTTAGGCATGTTTTTAATGCCCTCTTTTATTTCCATAAGCATATCCAGCACACTAACTTTGCAGTTCAAGAGCAATTCCAGTATTGTGATATCTTTGAAATTTTTATTCTTCTTTTTAATGTCTGCTTACTCTTAATCTTGATACTCTGGTGTTGTTTTTGTTTTGTATATTTTTGTGTGACTTCAAGTTTATTGAAAATTTATCTGTAAGAAATCAATGGTCACACTGATAGAGTTACTCCCTTTATCAATGTAGACCTGGCTGGAGAAACTTACTTAATTCGGCAATACATTAGTAATTTCAAATCTTGGCTGAGTTAGAGAAATCTTCTCTCTGGGAAAGTATATCTGTTCCTACTGAAATGGTGGTATGTGTGTTTGTTCCAAATGGTTAATCTCAACTAAGCTGTAAAATCTGAGAAAGGGATTATGTCTATTTATCTCTCTCCTTTTAAAAAATCTTCATTGTTGAGAATATTACAGATGTCCCCTCTTCTTCCCCACATTGGCCCCCCTCCACTTGATTCCTTCCCCTCCCTAGACCTTCACCACACCATTGTCTGTGGATATGTTAAGCACATTAAGGCTCTGTGAAACTAGAGAAATGGCATTTATAGTGTCATGTCTTTCAGTTTTTTTAATTTAAAAATTAATATGGATCTAGTAAGATGTATATAATGTACTTAATATCATTATTATTGTTGTGTAACAATGCAACTCCCTCAGAGGATTTATATGGAGTAAATATGGCATCTCTGAAAAACACTGGGGTTATTTCATAATAGTAAAAGGGTCAAAAAGAAAAAAGAAAAAGAAGACTTGAAGATGCTGGGTTTTTTTTTTTTATTAATTACTTTTCTTTCTTTTGTTAGGTACTAGGTATGGTAGCTGGATAACCATAAACTAACTTATCAGTTAAAGATTTGTGAGGTTATTTTGGTACCTTGAAATTACTATAAATTTTAACTCAGGTACTTAATATCCTCCCCATCCCTATACCTTACCTGAGATTTAAGGCTTTGTCAGATAGGCTTTCTTGTTGTTTGTGGAGAGCTGCTACAGCAGTGGTTCTCAACCTTGGCTGCACATTAGAATCACCTGGAAATCTTTTTAAAATCCTGATTTCTGGGCCTCATCCTCCGGAAATTCTGTTTCTTTGTTACTAATGTTGTGGCCCAAGTCCCAGGTGGCTAAGTGAGGTAGGCTGTGGGAGTTGCAAGCAAGTGCTGCCAAAACAAAGCTTAATAGGGTTCAGGTGCATGTAACTGAGTAGATTCGAAACCCGTGAGAACAGTGTAAACATCTTGACCACGCCCTTACTCTGCCTTGTGGAATCTGGCTGTAAAATAAAGACTCGGCTTGCAGGCTGTGGCACTGTCTCTCCATCTGAGAGCGGTGTCCCACCTAGCCCCAGCTTTATTCTCTTGTCTGTCTTCTTTAATCCTTCACCACCTCTCCTCAGGTTCACCCCTGGCCATGCTGAGCAAGGCAGAGTTGTTCCCATTGTGGGACAATTTTCTCCCCCATTTTCTCCTTTTCCTGAGCTTAGCCCTGAGGGGACTATGATGTAATGTAAAGAACCTTTCATTGGAATCCCCACTTTTAAATCCTTGTCTCTTGTTGCTTGTGAGCTCCATTAAGACTTACAGCTTCTGGAAACCAGCCAATATCCCCAGGGCAAGCTTCTCGCTTTGGGCATCTCTTTAACCACTGTGGATTGGCATTCTCACTTTATTTTTGCCTTCTGAAAATTCTCTTTACTTTCTTGTGAGCTTGGCTATCCATTTTTTTTAAAAAAAAATTAATATTTTAAAGATTTTTGTGAAGATAAAAATGTCAGGATTTATAGTCTATTATATTATAAAAAATAAAAGTCTGTATGTTTGTGCTAAATCATTTTAGAGTTGTAATTTATCAATTGATTATCATTATCCTATGAAGGCATTAAATAATTTAAATTATTTGTAGTTCTAAAGGTAATTATAATAATACAAATTACTCTGGAAGTTAAAGATGCTTTGAAATTATTATTGAATACTCTATAATTTTCTTTTTTACCATCTCCCCAAAGTAATTACTTTTATTCTAATTTATTGAATAACACAGCTACACTGTAAAGAGATCACCCTTGTTATCCTCTGATCCCTGGTAGCTTCAGAGAACTGTTATATCAAGTTTTGGGACTCACTAAACATCACAAGTGCATAGAATAAAATAATCATGGCATCACATTGTGCTCTGCAAATGGACATATAGGGAGCCTGAGGAAGTGTTCGATGTGTATAGTTTTTAAGGAGATACTAATATGTCCAAATATATATTTGCTTTGGAGGTTATTCCATGCCAAAATCTTTAACATGATAATTGTAGGTCCTGGTCACTTAGGTGTCTGTTATCACCTCTTTATCAACTAAAAATTCTTCCTAATTCAAGTAAACAAATTTCACAGGTATAGAACTTCAATTATTTAAGGTCATTTATATCTCATAATAAGTACCTCATGGTTTTAGAAAGTTGGCATTGAATGTAAAATAATAGTTTTTTAAAACATTGACATAACCGTAGAAATATGCTTGGATGTGTTTATATGGTAACAGAAGAAGAAATACTTCAAACATTTCCTGGAGAGAAAGCTGGGTGTGTTTATATGCGTGTGCACGTGCAAACGTATTCATTTGTAGTTCCGTAACTCTCCGTACTTTAATCAACTTTCCACGTTGTATCCTGGCCTCTTAGCATGCCATGGCTGCACTTTAGGGGACCTATTATGAAGTAGCTTGTATTCTGGGAAAACTTTCCATTGAAGAGATGATGTTCAATCCAAGTCCCTCACAATCAAATATAAACTTTTTGTCTAGATTGATTATCTGTGTGTTATTTAATTGGTCATTTTCTAGGGTAAAAATTACATTGAGTGGAGATAAATTTAATAAAAATGATTTGGGTAAGATTTGCCTTTTGTTTTCAAAAAAGTCTTTTCTTCAAAATTCACAGAATTTAGGAAAAATAATAAGATGCATCTCATATTCAGCAGCATCATAATACTTTTCACAGAAAAGGTAAAAAGCCAGGAAACAAAGAAGATACTGCAGAGAAGTGCTGTTCGCCATTGCTTGTTATTGTCTTGAGAAGTCTTACTAAATGATATGAATCCCAGACAATTCTTTGCTTTTCTAATTCCTCTCTCTCCACCTTGCTTATCTTCTTTCCTTCTTTCCTTTTGTCCAGACCCTTGGTTTCTCTACTTTTCTTATCCTATTGGCATATTTCATACCTACCTAGCTCCACTACTTTCCAGGGGTGTGGCCTAGACTGATGTCCATAAAAGGTGGATGGCAGGATAAGCAGGAGAGAATGAAAACAGATCACATCTCGGCAGTGTTTAGTACAGTGCCTGGAACATAGTTAATGTTTAAAATAAGCATGATAAACAAGCAATAAAGGTATAAATAGTACTAATAAATAAAACTAAAAATAAAATAAAATAGCAGGTTATATTAACCACAAAGCTTTGGAGTAGACATGTTGGATGTCAGATCATGAGGAAATATATTCCAGGCTTGAATACTATTAGGAAAAAGCACACTGAATGATTAAAAATAGATTACAGTTGTTATTTTTAATGATTTTACTTTTTATGTTTCACATTGCTCCTAGTATCTGGTAATTCATAAATCAATTTGACAACAGAATCTATAGAAGGAAACTGTTCTCAAGGCCTGTTCTGAAGGGTTAATGTGGAAAGTGAGAACAGTCACAGCTGTGCTTGGCATTTCACTGAAATGCTGCTGCACCAATTGACAGAGTTGGAATTTAAGGGCCTTTTGAAGAAAGTCCTGTTAAAGTTGTCTTCTTCTCAGTGACCCAATTCCAAACAAAAAATTTGACTTTGTAGCCAGCACTGGTTCCTACTGCAGTGTCTGAAAATGGATGTAACAAAACATTGGATTTTTTTCATTTATATTTAAGTTTCAAAATTTTTATAATGAATTATATATGAAATTCTACTTCCTGGCATCTAAAAAAGAAAAACAGATAAAGTGTTGCTCCTCATTAGATATGGAGACTTAAGCTAAATTAATGAGATAATTTTTGAAAAATCAAACTATTATTTAATAATTTACCAAAAAAGACTTATTGCTCAGTGGAATTTTATTATTATTTTCTTTCCTAGGACTCATTAAATTTATTCACTTCATTTAAATCCCCTAGTTCTCATATTTACCTGTGACTGAGAATTGATTGAGCTCCTTGGAGAAAATGCAGGTTCCTGGGTTTCACCTCCTGAGACTGATTCAGGCATCTCTAGGAGCAACCTACTATATATCAAGCCACCAAGATCTGGGGTCAGGAAACCATGGCCTATGACTCATCAGCAAAATCTGTCCCATGGTTTGTCTGTCTTTGTAGAGTCTACCTAAGTATGGTCTTTCATTAAAGGGTTAAAGAAAGAAAGAAAAGAAAAAAGGAAAAAAAACAAACAATATGTCCACAAAGCCTGAAATATTTATTATCTTTCTGGTCCCAGAAAAAGTTTGCCAACCCCTGCCCTAGAGGATCCTGGTTCATTCACTCTACAGATATTTAATGATAGCTTACTCTGTGTGGGGCATGCTCATTGGCCCTGGTGATGGGGATACATAGACCAAAAGAGGCAGAAACCAGTGTCTAGTCTCATGTAGGTTGCATTCCATGTGGTTCTGATAACAATTATAATTATCAGTGTGATCTCACAAACACATCAAAATGATCACCTTAAATGTGTTTATATTTTATTCTAAGTGCAATGGTACTCATAATCTATAAACCCAATTTTTAGACACATGCCCAAGAAATGAATGAACAGTATATTACTACTCGAAGATATACTAATTAAAATTAAAATGATTAAGTTAAAAGAGAAATACCTAAAACAGTAGCGTCTGTTTTGCAGACCAGATTTTGTATTTTTCTTTACTGTGTATTTATGCATAATCTTGAGGGATATAAAACAGAATTAATTATAGACTAATATGCTAAAATAAATATATTAAAATTCAGCATTTAAAGAAGATAAAAGTTTTAGAAGTATTTTATTTTTATGAAACTATGTGCATAAGTCTGAGTTTATTAAAAATAAGAATTATGTTTTATTTACAGTTATGATACCAATATGTAATAATCCTTAGTCCCTGATAATGGGTTTTAAAACATATATATTTACATGAAGTGTAAAAGTCACTTTAAAAAGACTAATAATTTTTGGTTTTAGAAATTTAACATTCTCCATGGTAACAATGATATATTATGATGACTTAACCATAAAAGCAAGTGTGAGAACCCAATGAATAATTCATGCTGTCTGCCCCTAACTTCATGCATTAATTCCATTAGGCATCAGCTTAAGCTTTCAATGGAAAATCCATTTAAAAATAAACCATCACTGAACACAAATAGCAAAAAGGCTTTAAAAGACCATATGGTAAACTGCAACATTTATTATTATAAAAAGTTAATTTTTTGCCAAAGAAAAATATAAATAATGCTTAATATACAACTTATTCATATGCTCCCAACACATTTCAAAATAGAAACATTCAATATACATTTTTTAAAAATCACATCGCATCCAGCTGGCATTGAACTTAATATATTTGAAGGAACAACTCTGGGACTAATATGGTAGCACAAGTCAAGAAAATGCAGTGATTTCTTAGTTGCCTGGCAAATCATTAGTGCTTGTTATGGCCTGCCTGTATGTTTGTCTTCCTGATAAGACCTCGATAAGCTTATAATGATAAAATTTATCCTTTAGTACCCCATTTTTGTAAGCACTGGAGATGTTTGTTAAAAGAATGAATCAATTTTCTCTGGGTGAAAAAAATAAAATAAAATATTACTAATCCTTAACTAAGTACAAAGGAAAGACATAATAGGAGTTACATGAAAATGCAGCTAGAATATTTGGGATATTTTCAACAGGAGTATAAATGATTGAAAAATTCCAAAACAATGTATGTTTGTTATGTGAATGTAAATAACACATTTGTAAAGTATGAAGTGGCTAGTGATCTTTAAAGAGGTGAATAATAGTCTCTGTATCACTGAATGAAAATATATCAAGATTTGTGTCACAAATATTCTTCAGGCAGGTTGTAGTTCATTGCTATAAATCAATTCAAACAAAGAAGGGATATGAAAATATTTTTAACAACAATGACTAAAAAGCCAATGTATTACAAATTATTGGGAATAAGAGCAGAAAGGGAAAATATTATCTCACTGGCAGGAAGTGGAAATGGTGATAACATGAAATCAACATTTATCTATCGTAATAGTGCAAGGATTCTTCTGCTGAACATTTACCACATTTCAACTGCTTTCTACATTCTACACTCTGCATCTTTTTATGTGAATATTTCTTTAAATTTTCTATAATACCATAATTTAATAGTCTATAATAATAAAAGCATAATATGCTAATTAGACCAGACAGCCAAATGACCTTCTGGATGAAGCCACAGTGGCAGGGGCTGGGGCAGAGGCGGTTAGAGGTGATCAGGCAGGCAGGCGAGTGGTTAGGGGTGATCAGGCAGGCAGGCAGGCAGGCAAGATGTTAGGAGCAAGCAGTCCCAGATTACGAGAGGGATGTCCGATTGTCGGAATCCCCTGAGGGGTCCCGGATTGCAAGACGGTGCAGGCCAGGCTGAGGACGAATTTTGTGTGCTGGACCTCTAGTTATGTAATAAATTTATTTATTATTTCTAGGGTTTACTGACTGCTCCAGCTAGAATGTAAGCTCCCCAAAGGCATGTGACCTAGACCCTGCCTCACTCAATTGGTGCATTTTATTGGCCTGGCATTGATAATTTTTCAAGAATAGGGGCAAATCCAACTCCAGCCAGTGAAAGTCAGGCCCAAGATTTTAGTTTGAAATTGTTTGGAGAAAGAAAAATTCTCATTTCTTCTGCACTTGAACTTAAGAAGATACTGAAGCTATAGCTACAATAGCTCTCTTGTTACAGAGAGAAGCCTGATAATGGAGTCCTGTGGCTGTTTCAGTTATATGAACCAACGCTTTTAATTAGACATTTCACACTTGCCATGAAAAGGATACTCCTCAGGTGATGTTAGGGGGCTGAAATCACTATATTTTAATCAAGAGACCTCAATTCGCATCCTAACTCTGCTTTGAGTAGCTTTGTCTCTGAGCCAACCGCTTTATTCTCTAGACCTGAATGCAAAATGTGGAAGTCAGATGAGACATTCTCTCCCATAGCTTCCAGTTCTATCATTCTGTGAAGCAGCTCATATGTAAACATGTGACTAAAAAGACCACGCCAGGCCCTGAAGTTCTCCCGCATTAGAACACATGAAGTCTGTCTCCCATCAGCTGTTTGTGCCGGAGGAGCCAGGACTCATTTGCACAAGTGCCTGTTTTAACTCTGCTCAAGTGTTGGTGCCTCCTGCTAAAACAATCATCAAGTGGCTCTGAGACACGTGCGAGAGTCTGCCCAGTTCTGATGCATGGTCCAGCAGTGAGCCAAAATGTGTCAATTCGAGTGGAAACATGGCCATATGGATTGCTTAATTTCTATTCCTTGAAAATGTCACTTTTTTTCCATTCTGAATAATTGCTATGCAATGGCTTTTTAAAAGAATTCTCAATAATGAATTAATTTAAACACATGCCTGGCATGAAGAAGTGATTATTAGCACACATAAGAAAAACACCATTTATAATATATACATCTATATTTATTTTATATATTTGCACATACATATATGTCACATTTGTCATGCATGCATGTATTTTTATGTGCATTTATATGTCACTTCTAGCGATGAAAGTGAATGTGTTTGCTCTTGTATTTCTCATTATTTCAATATGCAATTTCAAAAAAGTGAAAATTTCAGAAGTCACTTCTTTTATAGTTTGTAATGTAAATTATCTGAATTTTTCATCTAAATATATTATGATAACTAGATAAATTCCAAATTAATTCATAGACAATTTTGAGGAAAAACAGTTTTTATTAAGCTCATTACAATGGTGTGCCCACGTAATATTTGACAGGAAAGTCCCAAGGCTCATGGCAAATATAAAGGCTGATGATATTTAAGCCGTATCAACTCTGCCAACACCAGCAAAGTATGATAGAAGAGGAGAACTTTCTTCGAGGTCAACCATAGATATTTTTTATTTCACAGTCTAATTTAGTTCTGCAAATCAATGCCTCCCCATGGAATAACTTCATCTTGTTGTGCTTTAAGACTTCCTAAATTTCAGAGGGAAAAAATATATTTAGTCTCTTCACTCTGAGCCTATCACAAAAGTTAGTTAATTTTATTGCCAAGTTGATAGATGATACAAGTTTTGTTTAAATCTTGTTATATTGAACCAATTATAGGTGCACAGGAAGTTACTCAGATAGTAGAAAGAGATCCTGTTTCCCCAGTCATTATGTCTTGTGTAACAACTAGAGGCCTGATGCACAAAATTCACGCAAGAGTAGACCTTCCTTCCTCCCCCACCCCCGCCCCCAGCTGCTTGCACAGGCTTCCCTCTGGCACCTGGGACCCAGGCTTCCCTTGCAGCATCCTTCATATGGAAGGATGTCCGGTCTAATTAGCATATTATGCTTTTATTATTATAGATAGCATAGTATTAAAACCAAGAAATGCACATTGGTGCAATGAATGTGTATAGTTAGGCGCCATTTTATCAAGTGTAGATTTGTTTTACTACTACCACAATCAAGATACAGAATTATTTCATCATCACAAAAATCTCCCTCCTGATACCTCTTTATAGTCAAACCCATTCCTTCCCCCTACTATCCCTAATGCGTCAACTTCCATCCCTGTAATTTTGTCATTTCAAGATTATATAAATTGAATTATACATACCATTAGTGCATCATTACATTATTGATATATAACTAATTATAGTCAATTGTTGATAATACTTAATCAGTTGATGTGAAATATAGAAACTTTATCTTCTTTTACATTCTTTTACCCTTCTTTATTTATAATATATATATTTATTAATTTGGAAGGGATTTGCAAGGCTGGGTGAAAAAGGAGAAGAGATTAAGAAAAAAAATCAAATCAGACTGTATGGTCATTACCAGAAGCAAAGGGGACTAGGGGAGGTAGAAAAAGATATGGGGGAGATAAGTGGTGATAGAAGGAGTCTTGACTTGGATGGTAAACACACAACACAATATATATAGATGCTGTATTATAGTATTGTATACCTGAAACCTATGTAATTTATTAACAAATGTCACCCCAATAAAGTTAACACAAAGGAAAAAAGTTTCCTATGTACACATTTAGAATCACATCTGACAATATTATAACTTTTGCTTCAAATTGTCAAATATAATTTAAAAAACTTAAGAATAAAAGAGAATTCTACTATCCTTACCCATTTTTTAATTTTTTCTGTTATTCTTTCTGCTTCCTAATGTTCAAAGATTCTGTTTCATTTCTTTACGTTTAGTAAATTTCCTTTACCATTCCATTAGACTGGGTCTTCTCATTACAAATTACATTAGTTTTTCTTCATTAGAGAATGTCTTGATTTCCCATTTATTATTACAGGATGTTTTCATTGGATATAGAATTCTAGGTTGACAGTTTTTTTCTTTCAATACTTGAAAAATATTGTGTCACTTTCATACTGACAAGTGATTTTTTTTTACTGGAAAGTGTTTTTCTGAGTCTGAAAAAAAAGGTACTTTTTTTTTCTTTAAGCTGGTGTGATGTGATGACCCACATGTGTATTGATTGTATCTTCATTGTCTTTAATGTCAAGCTCATTAAAACTCTAATGTTCTTGCTTTACAAAGGAAAAGTCAAGTCAAGACAGTGTGATAAAATGAATTTAAGAATCGAACCTGTGTCATAACTGATGTGTTTCCTGAGACATCTTACCAGTCAGAGACAATAAAATGTTAAAAACGTTGATATAACAGGCATTTGGAACAACTGATATATGCAATTTCCTTTTTTTCTCCATGGATAAAATCATAACTGTTCCATCATTTCATTAAATAAATAGGTGCAAATTTATAAAACTTTCAAGGAAGAAAAACATGTCCTTGTACTAGAGAAATTGCTACTTTAAGTTGATTTCTATAGATATATTTGTAAATTTTATTTTTTGCATGTTATTTACAGAGAATGCTTTTAGTCTTTACTCTTATTCATCATGCAAATTGAGGTGCCATTCTATTGAAATATACTTCCATGTGAACATGAGAAATTGGTCTGACACACTGAAGGTTTCAAAAAAAGAAGAGGTAAAAGTTAAAGCATGTAGCATAATAGAATTGTCATATGCAAAGAAGGAAAAAATGAAAGTGTGAGGAAACCACTGAGGTCAAAAAGCAGATAAAGATAGCAAATGATTTTTATATTTGCAATCTAATTTATAAGCTGTGCACATCCCAAGAAGGAAAAAAAATGTTATGTGTCAATGAGCTTCACATTGACATTTTCCCCCCTGGGGAAAACTGTCATAAATGTTATGATGAAAGACAAGAACTATAAAATACATAACCCAGATATACAAGTCAACACGTTCCACACACCCACGAGTCTTAGAAACTGTGGTAGAAGCAGCAGAAAGGAAACAAATGATTAATTCCTGCCCTGGCTTATCATTCTCTAAATCATGCTATCAATTTCTTTATTTATTTTCCTTAAACATTTACTTTTCTGATTATAAAAATGATACATGTTAATTACAATAAGTAAATGATTTCATTAATAAAAACATACAAATAATACAGAAAGTAAAAAAATATTGCAATCATCTAGAGATTAAACTATCTGTCTCTGAAAACATTTTCATCTTAATGTTAAACTAGATAATAATTGACAGATGGTAGCACTTACTTTGCAGGCCTGCTTAGTAAATCTGCACCCTGGGTAGCTTGTACCAGCTTCATACCATCGACAGGAACTTTGAGAAGCCCACCAAGGCAGCCCAGATAGGGGCAGAGAGATGGTGAAGGAGTGGGAAAATAGGAGAATGGGAAGAAGAGAAAAGTTGTTTAAACTTTAATTTAAGGCTAGGGGACTGTCTAGGGCGGGGGAAAAATGGACACATATGTAATACCCTTTGTAATAAAAAATAAAAAATAAAATAAAATAAAAAATAAAAATAAATAAACTTTAATTTAAAGATACTATTAAATAAAATTGAGTAAGATGAAGCTGACAGTATATGGAACAACAGCAGTATGTGAGGAGATGTCTTTCAGGAACCCTGAAATCACATTTTTTAGATGCCCCCTTACTTCACCTGCTCAGTATTTTCTAACTTTTATCTAAGAACAAGAATGCTAAAGGTCCTTATGCTAAAGAACTACATGGGGATCTTAGTACCAATGAGTGAATAAAGGACAATCTGTGTGTGTGTTTGTTGAGTTGCTTATTTTTAAGATAATACTAATCAGTAACTTTTGTTAACTATTTCCTAGCATGCATTATTTCATTAATCACTGCCCCCCCCCCCATTTTATGAATGAAGAAACTGAGGAATAGAATAGAAAGGTATAGCCAGCAGCTATAAAATGGTAGAGCTTGGATCCAAAACCAGATTCATCTGGTTCTGGGTCTACTACACTCAACCACATTCCCCCACTCCCTATCACTCTCCCCGAACAACTGTGTGGACTCATTTGTTTTAAGAATATATTTCAAGGCATAAAATTTCAAAATAATCTTAACATTAATTAATTTTTAACAAATTATGAGATATTATTGAAAAATATGCTCTATGGAAAGGAAAGTGGAAGACTCCAAAAGAGCCTGCCAGAATTGACTAATAATATCCTTGCCCTAACCGGTTTGGCTCAGTGGATAGAGCATCAGCCTGCGGACTGAAGGGTTCCAGGTTCAATTCCAGTCAAGGGCATGTACCTTGGTTGCAGGCACATCCCCAGTAGAGGGTGTGCAGGAGGCAGCTGATGTTTCTCTCTCATTGGTGTTTCTAACTCTCTATCCCTCTCCCTTCCTCTCTGTAAAAAATCAATAAAATATATTAAAACAAAAAAAGTTATAGTTCCTTAGTGAGATACACAGAGCTTCCAGTGGTCCAATCCCAAGTTATTTTCCTTATATTACTTCTAGTCACTTTCATCTTATTGCTACTAGAGGCCCAGTGCACGGATTTGTGCACCAGTGGGGTTCCTTGGCCTGATCTGTGCCCTCTCGCAATCCAAAACCCCTTGGGGGATAGCAGAGAGCTGGTTTCAGCCTGATCCACACAGGCCAGGCCAAGGGACCCCACTGGTGCACAAATCCATGCACTGGGCCAGTT
>NW_006296625.1:2436618-2437550 GCF_000327345.1 Myotis davidii | reverse complement strand
TGTGCACTAATTCTGTGCACCGGGCTACTAGTAGTAATAATAATAATAATAATAATATCCTCCTCATAAAGCAGAACAGCTTTCAGCAATTTGTTGCTGATGGAGAATGCCCATCGGCTTTACCATTTTGTTGTATGTTATTATATCTTCTCCATACCATATTTTAAATGGACATAATGTCATGAGACCTAAATTATGGTAATTACTGGTCTGCTAGTCTTTCAGATTTAGCCATGTGATCCTAAAGATATTCATAATATATAAACAAAAAATGTACTACTTGGATTTACATTTTATAAAGCCTTCCACTGCACCAGTAGGTATCTTACCAGGTTATAAACAATTTAGAAATTCTCTGTTTTATACCCACTGAAATTCCTCAATAAGATATAAAGCCAATTTGAAAACAAAAAGCAGCAAGGAGTTGCTGAGTATAGTGTTCCAGTTTTTCAAGATGAAATTAGTCCTAGAGATTTGTTGCACAAAACAGTGTAAATGTACTTACTACTACTGAAGTATACATTTTAAAATGGTTAAGATAGCACTGGCCGGTGTTTCTAAATGGTTAGAGCATCAGCCCATGTATCAAAGGGTCGCAGTTTTGATTCCTGGTCAAAGGCACATACCTGGGTTACAGGTTCGATCCCCAGCCCCTGTCTGGGAATTTGTGGGAGGCAACAATAGACATATCTCTTCCACACTGATGTTTTTCTCTCTCTTCTCCAACCCCCCTTTACCACTCTCTTTAACAATCAAAGGAAAAAATATCCTCAGGTGAGGATTAACAACATCAAAAAGTTAAGATAATAAATTTTATGTGTCTTTTACCACAATTGAAAATAAAAACAAAAAAGCATCAGCCACAGGTTAGATGGTTCTCTTGTGTCCTTTCCTTATGCCCCACTTCGGGCCTTCCTTCTACTATGTAAACT
>NW_006296625.1:2422163-2436590 GCF_000327345.1 Myotis davidii | reverse complement strand
AGAGAAATAAGTTTTCAACACAATTATTAGCAGTTCTAAATAGTGTCAGTGGCCCACCTGCTTATATCCAGTTGCGGGGATGTTCATAGTTACTGTAAATACCGCAGAATTATTTGCTTTCAGACCTGCTGAATAGATCCCTAGCTTCTTATAGCAGATCGGGCTTGATCATCCCTCCTGCTGGGATTAGCTCCATTTTCTTTTAACATCGCTACCAAAGAGGGAAGACTTCAAATCTAATGCCTACGGCTTGCCTCCTTCCAAAGAGAGGTTTGAACAGGTTCCCTTTGCTTCATCAGGAACCGAGAGTGAGTCCTGTTGTTTCCCAGTGGGCACTTGGGCTGTTTCTCGCTAAGTGGCTGTTCTCTGGCTGGGCACACTCGGCACCTTCTGGTCAGAAGTCAGTTTGGGCAGGTCAAAGAATGAGTCAGTTGACAAACCAATCTTCAGACAAACCACCGAGGATGTGAGGTCGTCTAGTCCCAAGAGCCCAGGCTACCCTTTCGAACAAAGATTAAGGCTAATGTAGAATTCCAAGCATATCAGTGCTGCTTGGAAAATGTACACTTTCCAATTTAATTAAAATCCAGCTTTATTAAGGTTCCTCCTACTGGCCAATATTTCCTTTGGCTTTAATCAAAGAAACAGTTGCCCCAAATAGGGTCCTCCTTCTGCTAGAGTCAAACTCAATCGTACTGTTGATCCTAGAGTCTGACCAGTTTCAGAGAGCCAGAGCTGCCAGTAGAGGATCAAGGAAAAGCAACAGCTTTCTCAAGATGCGGACGGGAACATATGTGCTTCAGCAGTAGCTTTGCTGACCAGGCTTCTCCGTCGAGAGTTTGGCCTGCCTTGGAGGGGTCCGTTTTCAGTGAGGTGAATGAAGAGTTGGCAGTCCGGCTCTCGCTTACTGTAATTGAGTCAGACAATTAAATTGCCTCCCAGTTACTGAAAATGTAAACCACATACACCGTATGTAGGTCACAGCATTCCAGTGGTGCGTGTTCGGTACAGTGACTTAATGCCTGGATACAGACAACTCTTTTGAGTCAAAGCAGCATAGCCTGCTAGCTCAGCAGATGCACATGCACGCAACAAGGGCAGCACCCAAGGTCTGTAGCTTTGGAAGATAGCCTCGAATCCGTGCTTCAACACACGGATTTATTTAGACAAAACAATGTGTCAGCTTATCATTGTGCTGTAATTTTTTGGATAGCTCTCCCTAAGATCTTAAAGTGTGTTTATTAATGAGTCCCTTCCTTTACACAAACCCAAAAAACCATCCATGTTTTCCCCAAACTAAAGTTGTACTCAGACATGAAAAAAATAACATGCTTTTAGAAGGACAGAGTGCTTAAAGTGAAACTGACAAATGTTTTTAGCCACAGTGTGTGATGATAGGCTTTATAGAAAGTGGACTTAATGACAATATCAGAACTGCGGAAAGGGTCTGGATTGTATGTTTAACTTGACAATATGAATGCAAGTACCAGCAATTTATTATTCTAATAAAGGTGGTTCTAAGGAAGAAATGGATGTTACAATCAATATTATTTTCAGTTCAATGACTGTTTTTACAGCATATAGGACATCTTGTCTCCTAAATTGACTATGAACAATAGACTGTTGTAAGTCTTACTTAAAAAAAATTCCTTGATCTGTATTTGGATTTTCCATGGCAAATATTCAATCTTAATGTATCCACATGCTTTTTGACATCTGGCTTTATCATTAAGTGTTGCATGTTTAAAGAATGTGATTTTCTTCATTTAACAAAAGCAGAATCAGCAAGGTATGTGTGTGGGTGTGTGTGCACGTGTCTGTGTATGCATGCGAGCCAGGGATGCTTCTGATAAAAGCCTCCTAATGGATCCTTATTTCAGCCCCTTTCTCCATACTTAGAAAACCATGCTTTCAGAAGCTTATTAATTATTTAGTGAGGAAATTCACTGGTGGGCTTGCTCTTGAGTAGTCCCATTTCTATTTGGGGTTTTCTGATTATGAGTTTATCTCTGGCAGCACCAATCCTTTCTCTAGTTGTCTTGGCTGGAGAGAGAAGGAATGAACCTGTGAAACCGGCTATTTTTCTGTCACCAACTTTTATTGCTTTCATTTCGAGTGTCACAGAGGGTATAACATTTCTCAGCTTTAACGCAATATGTTCACGCTAGTGCCACCTCTTCAGAGTTATCTCAAAGCAGCTTTCTCCTCGGGGCTTTCCTTACTCAGAGCATGCAGCCAAGTGCTCCATGAAAAGGCTGCCCATTGAACTCTTTCCAAGTATATGTCTTGACACAGTAATAGAAAAATGCAACAGTGAGGTGAAAATGTAGTCATTATCCCAAGTGCTATTTTCATTAAATCATTTAATTTTTTAATTTCTAATTTATAGTATATAGGGATAGTATGTAGTACTAGAGGAAGTGATGGAGGAACATGGGTGAAACGTGTATGTCCTACAATTTAGACCAGCGGACAAATATACACGCAGACCATATAAAATCTTAGTATACATCTCATTAAAACCAAGGTTCATGATCCTATTCTTGTTATAAGAATTCTTTGTGTGTGTGTTTTTTAAACCCTTCTATAGCTGACACAAAGGATAGTCAGAGGCAAAATTATTATATACAGTATAATCCAGAAAATTAGTTTAAAATGATTTTATAATGAAGAATTTTAAAAAGTGCACAGATGCCAAGTAAATTTGCTCTCCCGAAAATCCCCCAAACATAAATCATACTACCCATATATTTTCTGTAAACACAATGACAAATAGCTCTTAATTACAAGAGCAATGAATATACAAACACCCAATCTTACCCTTCATGAGAAATATGTCACCAAATTAAATAAAGCTATACTTTAGTATAGCTAACAAGAGCATTTACAAAAAATTTGAATGATAAGAAATAAAATGTTATTTGAAAAGAGTGTCAGTAATTCTTCCCAACTTGTAAGATGATATAATACTAAAAAAAACACAAAAAACAACAAAAAACAAACAAAAAAACACACACACAAAAAAACAATGAAAAATTTTAAGCAAAAGTGACAAAATTATAATATTCATCTGGAATGACCAGGTTCCAGGTTTGCTCCATTCCTCAAGAGCATGTCCATCTGGCATTATTATTCTATATAATAAAAGGCTAATATGCAAATCAACTGAACAGCAGAATGACAGGTCACTATGACATGCACTGACCACAAGGGGGCAAACAACACAGGAGCTGCCCCCTGGTGGTCAGTGAGCTCCCACAGGGGGAGCACCACTCAGCCAGAAGCTGGGCTCATGGCTGACAAGCGCAATGGCGGTGGCAGGAGCCTCTTCCACCTCTGGGGCAGCACTAAGGATGTCTGACTGGCAGCTTAGGCCCGTGCGGAGCGGGCCTAAGCCATCAGTCAGACATCCCCCAAGGGCTCCTGGACTGCGAGAGGGCACAGGCCGGGCTGAGGGGTACCCCCCCCACACAAGTGCATGATTTTTGTGCACCAGGCCTCTAGTAATGAATAATCATGAAATTCCATCTCATGGACAAATACATATTATAATAGAACAGTGGTTCTCAACCTGTGGGTCGCGACCCCTTTTGCAGTCAAACAACCCTTTCACAGGGGTCGCCTAAGACCATCCTGCATATCAGATATTTACATTATGATTCATAACAGTAGTAACATTACAGTTATGAAGTAGCAATGATAATAATTTTATGGTTGAGTCACAACATGAGGAACTGTATTTAAAAGGCCAGAAGGTTGAGAACCACTGCACTAGAAGATAATCACTCAGATAATTTAAAAGAAACATCATACTTTATCAATTCCCATAGAACTTTACTGGGAAAAAATTTTTCCCTGTATTTCTTTGGCTCCCTTCACAACTGTTTTTTATTTTTCTTGTAAAAAAAGCAAAGAAACTGAAAGTATAAACACTTATTTTCTACTATTTGAGGAACATGTTATATAGTCATTTTATGAGTTGTTAAGGATTATAAATTGTTAGAAGAGAAGCCCTATATATAATGTTTAACATTTTTAAATAAAGTATAGCACAGTGCTACGCCAGATAATCAAGAAAAATTATTCAAATGAGTGAATGAATAAGGAAATACATCTTTTAGTTCTGTCTGGGTTTTATAAAAATTGTTTAATGTGAAGGAAAGAATTAAAAGCAAACTACATAGTTGAGTGTGCAAGCTAATCGGGTTGCTGGTCCATAGTAGAGATGACTTTTAAAGACTTCAGGTAGATTCGTTAGATAAGTGAATGAATGAATGACCTTTTCTGGTAAAGCTCACATTCTCATGAAGTGAAGAAAAGATAACTCCTGCTGCCCTAACCGGTTTGGCTCAGTGGATAGATCCCCAGCCTGCAGACTCAAGGGTCCCAGGTTTGATTCCAGTCAAGGGCATGTACCTTGGTTTCGGGCACATCCCCAGTGGGGAGTGTGTAGGAGGCAACTGATCGATGTTTCTCTCCCATGGATATTTCTAACTCTCTATCCCTCTCCCTTCCTCTCTGTAAAAAAATCAATAAAATATATATTTTTAAAAATAGATAACTCCTGCTAAATACTTTTTTTTCCAATAATTTTTCATGTACATTTGGAAGGCTTCACATTTAATAGTGTGTTTTTCCCTGATAAAACAGTCTGGCATTTCAGCTTCCCTTCAAATCCCATAATTTTGATATCAAGAAACTGGGTAAAAGTTTCATCTTTAAATTAATACTTCTGATTTTCATTGCAATTTACTTGCACTGCATAACTAAAAACATGGGTGCTGGGGTGATGTGTGAAATACCATTTCTTTTAAAATATTTTGTGTTGCGCAGTAGTAAAGGCTGGCCTAGTTTGAAGTGTTAAGACGTTTTGACTTAAAGAGAGCATTTTTTTTTCTGGTGTGAATGAATACAGACTTTTTCATTTTGTTCCAGAAAATGAGTAAAAGTCTACTAATGTACTTCCACTTCAGGAAGATTCCAATTTCGTGACCCAGCCAAGAGGGCAATTAAGATTCCAGAGATAAAAATTGCTTCATCTGCAGAGGATGGGCAGCGGATGCCCCAGTTCCGACACTGGGCTGTCTCATCCGTCAATGCTTACTTTCTTCAGATAATTGACATTGTCAACCTTTTCAGTTATTTTTCCAGAAGAAGAAATATACATTGTGCTCACATACAATGTCATGGTGAGGCAAAAGTTCATTTTACAGCTATTAACATGTGAAATAAGATGTATCGCAGTGGTGACTTACCACCAAAGCTCTTTTAAAATAAAGATTTCTGGACTCTCTCCATAAGGATTCCAATTCAAGAGTGCTGAGGAGAGAACTCACTCAGGTGAATTTATTTATAATAAGCTCCTCGGTGATTCTTATCTAGCCAGGGTGGCACTGGTTCACTGACAGGCCTTGAAAAATCACTGATTAATTCAACCGAAATATATATGGCAGGCTCCTGTGCGTGTGACGCTATAGAGCAGCGGTTCTCAACCTGTGGGTCGCGACCCCTTTGGGGTCGAATGACCCTTTTTCACAGGGGTCGCCTAAGCCCATCGGAAAACACATATATAATTACATATTGTTTTTGTGATTAATCACTATGCTTTAATTATGTTCAATTTGTAACAATGAAAATACATCCTGCATATCAGATATTTACATTACAATTCATAACAGTAGCAAAATTACAGTTATGAAGTAGCAACAAAAACAATTTTATGGTTGGGGGTCACCACAACATGAGGAACTGTATTAAAGGGTCGCGGCATTAGGAAGGCTGAGAACCACTGCTATAGAGGGTGACATAGTAGTGAAATATGTTCCCTTCTCTGCACTGAAGCAGATGCCTTTATGGCTGTTGCTGTCCTGTCACATAAAACACAATGGGTGCTTTCAGTCCAGCATTCATTTTAGAAAGATGTGTGACCGCTCTGTACTGCCCGTGGATTTGTGTTCCTCTCATGTGAGGTGAACTTCTCAATGACTCAAGGGTTGTACTCAGAAATAATTCTAAATCAAATGTGGCTCAGTTGTATTTCCTTTCTTAGTTGTCATTCTCTATAGCACGTGTTGCTTCTTTAACACCCAACATATTTATGGTTCTATATTAGAGGGCCAAGGAGCATATGTTAATCTCATAGTTGTAGAAAGAGCACATGTGTATGTTGAAAGCTGTTTTCAAGGTTGTACTCTAGTTTTTTATTTGGGAAAAATATTGTTTTTATAATATAACCCACGGAAAATAGTCATTTAATTATTTCCACAAAAATACTCATTCTTCTTGTTAATAAAGCTCAATGAAACCTTGTATAGTGGGGATACACAGAAGATAATGGATTCCTCTGGGAACCAGGCTCCAGAATAACATATAAAAATTGGCAGTGGTTGTGAGGGCATTCATGCCCTGCAGGTATCAAAAGGCACATATTACAAAACATTGGTCAACATTAGTTACATGATATTATTGCTCAGTCTGTTAATCTTAAGGTACCAGAGCTTTAGAATTTTTCAACAGCTGTTCTCTGTGACTCACTTCTTTCCTTCTCCCCATCATTTTCCAATTCCTGTAGCCCCTTTCCTTTTTTGCTGCTTCCTCCAGACCCTAATAATACTCTGCTTTGCCCACAGCCTGAAATCCTCAGGATGGCTGAGATTATGACACCGCTATCCAGGAGTAGTTGGCACTTGAGTTCTGCATATTGACTTTCAAATTAATGAGATAATTGTACAATTCTCCATTTCATAGACTCAGAATAGTCACAGATTGTGTGGCGAAACCATTTACCCTGAAGCTTAATCTATATATTTATAGTAAAAATGAAAAAGAGATCCCGTGAATTATGTGCACTGTCAAACACCTATATTACATGTGGCATGTGGAAAATGTTAAACCACTGAAAAATAGCTGAATTTCATTTGCCAAGCATTTTCCTTACCATGATCATTTGTTAGAGAGCTTCTTAAAGCTGGTCAGGGAAATTTAATGTTAAGGAAATCCACACACATATTTCACATATAATTTTTTTGTTTTAACCACCAAAAATCTCCCTCCTTTTCATTTCCATTTCAGTAGCAAAGACAGAAGATTCTGAGTTTATGTCTGAAAAATTGATGGCATAGTTCCAAGTCTAATTGTTCTCCTTTATGGATGAACTAATTCAAACTTTTATTTTTCTACCAGGAAAGTGAGGTTAAGAGAGATTAAATGACTTGCTCAAAGTCACGAAACAAATAAGCAGCACAACCCAAACTAGCAGCCAGATCCCCTTTCAGTCCGCAGATAAATGTAGAACCTAATATGTGCCAGACACAGAGCTGAGTGGTGCACACTCTCCATCCTCCAGTTGCTCATCATCTACTTGAGGGAGTTGAATGACTAACAAGGTCATCACCAGGGAGAACACAGAGCCCTGGCAGGTGTTGTTCAGCTGGTTGAGTGTCACCCCATGCACCAAGAGGTCACCGGTTCAATTCCTGGTCAGGGCACAGGCCCAGGGTGTGCATTAGGTCCCCAGTTGGGGTGTGTATGGGAAGCAACCAATCAATGGTTCCCTCTCACATCAATGCTTCTCTCTAACCCTCTCCCTCCCTCCCTCTCTCCCTAACATATTTTTTTTTTAAAAAAGAGAGTACATAGAAGCAAACATAGATTCCTACAGGGTTAGTAAAAGGGGAAGCTAAGGGATGGCTTCCTGGACAAGGTGCCATCTAAGTGGCACCTTTCTATTCCTCCTTCCTCCTTTCTATTCCTCCTCCTTCCTATAGGGAAGGAGGAATAGAAAGATGTTTCAGGCGTAAGGAGTATTTCCTCAGGCTCAGAAGCAAGAAAGTGCGTGCTGTTCAGAGAATTGTGGGTATTTCTTCACACTGGAGTTTGGGTGGAGCTAGCAGGAAGCTGGGAGAGAGGAGACTGGGTTCAGGTGGGGCCTCAAACTTTGTCAAATTTAGAAATTTTCACATTATTCTGAAGGCAATTGTAGACTTATTGTAGGGGTCTGGGCAGAGGAATAACACTATTTAATTGCCATTTGAGGAGCAATTATGAGGCTATAGTGTGGCACATTGGCGATGGAGAGAGAGAGAGAGAGAGAGAGAGAGAGAGAGCGCGCGAGAGAGAGGAGGCTAAGGTCATGTTCCTCTATCACCATACAAAGGGTCTTTGTGGGAATTTTAAAACGTACACTTTCCTGTTGGAACAAGACTCTCTTTATTGCCATTTACCAGAAAATCATTCACACATATCAAGAAATCTATATGATGTAGTATGACACCCTTGTGTATTACACAGCCTGCCCAACTGGCCCTGACCACACATTGCATCAGGAAACTTTGTACAGCACTTGAAAATGTACAATCCACTTTCATAAAAATTATTTTATGTACTCTTCCTAATAAGCCTGTGAGGTAGCTAGAAACAGTAGTATTTTTAGCCTCAGTCTTAGTATGTTAAAAATTGGGTTAGGAGAAACTTGGGTAATTATTTGCAATTTTCATTGCTCAAATCTTCATATGGAAAAAAAAGAAAACTCTACAAACTTATGTTCCCTTTCAATGGCCAACTGCTGCTATCTTCTTTTCTTAACTATCCCCCAAAAGAAAGAATACAGAAGAGTGGAATTCAAATCCTTGTGGTTGCTCAAAGAGTATACACAAGTAAGACTGTGTAAATTATAATCGTGTGGGAGAGAAACTCTGGGTCAGGAAAGCAGCAGTGTATTTACTCATGTCTGAAAGCCTGATTATGTCTAATACCGCATTTCCAAGCTGATTTTGAATAATGACCATACATAGCGTGAAAAAGTTCCTCAAAATACCCAAGAAGTGTTGTCATTGTTTCCAGATGAAAGACATGAGAATTCATTGCAATGAACAATGTTTAAAATACAAAGATAAAGGTCAAGGCAACATATACGCCGATTGTAGTGTATTTAGTGGGTTATGGGTTCACATCCTCCACTAAAAATGAGAGATTTTTAAAAACAAGAGTTATTTAATTTTTAAAACGGTTTTACTTAGCAATAAATAGTGAACTTCAATCATTTTCCAATAAAATAATTACTCAGTAACATTCTTGCTATTTCAAAAGAGAAATAACAGTAGGTTTGTAACAGCCTAAAGAGCAGATTTCTGTGAGTTCTGGTAATTGAGTACATTCAGATGTGAACTTTATACCATAATTTAAAACAGACTGGAAGGTACTAAACTTTCCATAGATAGTCATTTAATTATTTCCACAAAAATACCATTCTTCTTAGATTTCAAATGCTTTAAATTTTGTAATACACCATAGTTTTGCAATAAAATGTTTAGAGTAAAGAAATTTCAAATTTTTTAGTGTCTGGGGTAAAAGGAACAAGACATTTTTTTAGTGCTGAGTTGTAATGGTTAGACTTCTTTTGATTACAAGTGAATGAAAATCCAAACCAAACTGCTTTGAACCAAAATAGAATTTATTGCCTCACCTAACCCAAAAGCTCAGGAATAAATCTAGCTTTGGTCAGTGATATCATCAATGATATCATCAGGACATGGTTTTCTCTGTAACTCTTGGCTCTGCCTTCTACTTATTGTAGAAAATTATTGTTCAAATCACAGACAACATTGACTTCATGGTTGTAAGTTGGCTGCCACTGCTCAGGTACTTAACACTTCCAGGCTCTGACCATATAGGGAAGAGAGTGTGTTTTCCTAATAGTTGAAATAAAAGACCCAGAATGAAGTCTCAGCAGCTATGATGGGCCACCATGAATTTTATGTTTTATTCTTATAAAAATCACTGTGACCAGAGTGATTTTCTCCAACGAGTCTGGGCTTAGAACAAATACATTATTTCAAAGAGTTGGGGAGAGTTTAGGTTTTACCTAAAGCACATTATCTAACAATGGCAAATGAGTGGTTCTCCCAGGGCAAAACGGAGGTGCCATTATTGCTTTTGATTTGACGCTCTGTCTAGGTAAGTTTTAAGCTACATGAGAGTAAGGACCTTATCAACCACAAAACTCCTAGAAGAAAACATAGATAGTAAAATCTCTGACATTTCTCTTAGCAATACTTTTCTCTGATATATCTCCTTGGGCAAGGGAAGCAAAAGAAAAAAAAATTAACAAATAGGACTACTTTAAACTAAAATGTTTTTTCATGGCAAAAGAAACCACCAACAAAACAAGAAGACAACCTACTGAATGGAAAAAGATATTCACCAATGATACACCCAATAAAGAGGTTAATATCCAAAAAATATAAAGAACTCCTACTCCGCCCCCCCCCCGCAAAACACATACACACACACACACACACACACAACAATCCAATTAAAAAATGGGCAGAGGACTGGAATGAACACTTCTCCAAAGAAGACATACCAAAGGTCACCAAAGGCAAGTGCCTTATGACCCAGCAACTTCACTTCTGGGTATATATCTGAAAAAACCAAAACATTCATTCAAAAGAATATATACACCCGTATGTATGTTTTTTTTACAATAGCCAAGATATAGAAGCAACCCAAGTACCCACCAACAGATGAGTGGATAAAAAAGATGTGGTACATATAGCAAAAATGGTTGTCTGATATCTTTATTTTTCAATAATAGTTTACATTCCATATCATTTGGTATTAGTTTCAGATGTACACCACAGTGTTTAGACAATCACTATACACAATGAAATATTACAAGGCCATAAGAAAGAATGAAATCTGACCATTTGTGACAGCATGGAAGGATCGCAGGGGTGGGCAAACTTTTTGACTCGAGGGCCACAATGGGTTCTTAAAGTGGACCGGAGGGCCGGAACAAAAGCATGGATGGAGTGTTTGTGTGAACTAATATAAATTCAAAATAAACATCATTACATAAAAGGGTACGGTCTTTTTTTTCAATAGTTTTATTCATTTCAAATGGGCCGGATCCGGCCCGTAGGCCGTAGTTTGCCCACGGCTGATAGAGGGTATTATGCTAAATAAAATGTCAGACAGAAAAAGACAAATACCATATTATTTCGCTTTTATGTGGAATCTAAATAACAAAATAAACAAACAAAATAAAAATAGACTCATAGATACAGTTGTCATGGAGGGGGAGGGTTGAAGAACTGGATGAAAAAGGTGGAGAGATGAAGAAGCACAACTTGATAGCTATAAAACAGTCACAGGGATGTAAGATACAACATGGGGAATAGAGTCAATAATACTCTAATAACTATGCTTGGTGCCAAGTGGGTGCTGGAAATATCGGGGGACCACTTTATAAAGTATATGATTGTCTAACTACTATGCAATACACCTGAAACTAATACAAAATAATATTGAAAGTAAACTGTAATTGCAAAATAAAATTTAAATTAAAAAAAAGTAAGAGCCTTATCAATTTTGCTCACCATTATATCAACAGCATAGTGTCTGGTATAGCAGGAATTCAGTAAGTATTTGCTAGTTGGATGAAGATAATAATGGCATGCTTTCATTTCCATTTGATGAATAAAGATGGGTTTTGTTAAGGATTCCATTAGTCTGTAGCATTTTACATTCTTGATGCCCCTCCTTCTTGGAGCTCATCCTTCCTTTCAGGGTCCGCTCCTAACAGTTGTGCAGCACCCACGCATCTCCACTGATAGTTCCCAGCTTGCCATCCCCATGGCCACTGCGGGAGTCTTGGTCTTTATTATCTGTTATCTACAAAAGGTAATAGCCTCCTAGTTAGTTTTTCTACCTTTAGCCCTTATTTCTCTCATCTACTTTGCTTTCAGAATAATTTTCTTAAAGAGCAGTTTGAATAGTCCCTTACCTGCAGTCATTTCTTATAGCCCAAAGTGAATTCCACATTTCTTGGTACTCAAGTAAGATCCCTAACCCATTATTTACTTTTCCCTCCTGTTTGTTCTCCAAAACACTATGTTTTAAGAGGATCAGTTTGTTTAGTTCATTGTCTTATTTTATGTACATGTCTTGCTAAAGCTTATATTGATGGTTTGTACATAACTAAAAGTTAATGAATAAATAAAATAAAAGACATATGCCACAGCAAATGCACAACACTATTTCTGAAATTTCATCTTTTGGTGGGTAATAAATAGCAAAGATATAGCCGGTGAAAAGAAGTTTCCCTTTTCTGTATCTCATTGCAGCTGGTTCTGGAGAAATCCGCATTCTACTTCTCTGTAACTTTCAGACAGAGCTTCCTGAATTGGCTTAACAATGTGTCTTTGAGAAGGAAGTCTTTCCATCTTGATTTTTAAAATTATATTTTTATTGATTTCAGAGAGGAAGGGAGAGGGAGAGAAAGAGAGAAACATTAATGACAAGAGAGAATCATCACTTGGCTGCCTCCTGCACGCCCCCCAACCAAGGATTGAGCCCACAACCCAGGCATGTGCCCTTGACCGGAATTGAACCTGGGACCCTTCAGTCCACAGGCCGATGCTCTATCCACTGAACCAAACCAGCTAGGGCTCCATCTTGATTTTGAAAATGATTTCTTCTCAGTTATAGCATCTTA
The DNA here is from genome assembly GCF_000327345.1 of Myotis davidii. Taxonomy (NCBI): domain Eukaryota; kingdom Metazoa; phylum Chordata; class Mammalia; order Chiroptera; family Vespertilionidae; genus Myotis; species Myotis davidii. The sequence goes on along the minus strand of NW_006296625.1, from coordinate 2,424,094 downwards.
TCACACATATAGCAAAAATTGTTGCTGATGCCTTTATTTTTCAATTATAGTTTACATTCAGTATTATTTGGTATTAGTTTCAGATATACACCATAGTGGCTAGACAATCATGTACTTTACAGAGTGCCCCCCCCCCCTATAGTTCAAATACCCACCTGGTCTCATACATAGTTATTATAATATTAATGACTATATTCCCTAAATTGTAATTTATACCTCTGCGACTACTCTATAACTACTAGTTGTACTTCTTAACCCCTTCATCTTTTTTACCTAGCCCCTATATCCTCTGTTAATTGTCAGTCCGTTCTCTGTGTCTTTGATTCTGATGTCAGATATCTTAAAAGAAATCATGCCTGGGTAATTCACAGGAAACAAACATAGTCAGTAAACATAAACTTCTAATTATGATAGAAATTCAAATTAAGACAACAAATTCATATTTTTCATTTATCATTTTAGCTAATATTAAATGATATCAATATTAATATTAATATTAATACTGGCCAGTTTGACAAAGATGTGGAAAAGCTAGCATGCTCATAAGCCTGTGGTAGAATGGCAATTTAACAGTAGCTATCCAAATTAAAAAATGTGTATTCCTTTAATTCATCTATTTCAATTCTAATAATTTATTCTATATATATGCTGAGATAATTACACAATATATATGCACAGGGATATTCATTTCATCATTACTTGTAATTATCAGCTAAAAAAGAACTGGAAGCAATCATATTATCTATCAGCCTGGAGCTGGAAATTAATTTTGTTAAGCCATGCAGTAGACTGCAATATATAGAGTCAATTTTAAAAGAATGAAACAGATGTATGTGTGCACAGGTGGTAATCTGGGTAAATGTGAAAAAAAAATCTCCAAAAATATTAAGTGAAATGAAACAATGTGAAAAATGATACAAAAATATGATCCATTTATTAAAAATGAACAAAATTTTAGTAGCAACCCTAGAGAATAAGAGATGGGAATAGAGCCAGTAGTAGAGACGGGCATCTTTTTATTTGAATTTTCACCATACAAACATAGATTGCTCATAAAAAGAAAACCACATACATATATACAAAGTTCCTTAGTTTTGCACACAGCTCATATTTTTACATTAATTTGTTCAATAGCTATTTAATGAATGGTATTAATTATGGCCAAATACCATGCAAGTTTCTTGTTTCCTTACTCAAAAGATGCACACATTCTTGGTACTCAAAGGTCATTTTACATCTGTCCCAGCTTACGAATACAAGGCATTTTGCTTTTCATAATCATGTTAAAATACCACCTTAAATGGCCCCCATGTTCATGTACTACGTGTTAGGATATTTCTACTCACATGCACAAAAAGCATGCTACGGTAATTGGCCATTTCCAGCTTTGCACCCAGGCTTGTGAATTCCCTTTGGTTGGGATTATCAAACAGTTGTTGTTCATGCCAATTCAACACCAACAGGAATCTTCAATTTGGGGTGAGGTGAAGTAGGAAACTTTATTCAGTACAAGCAGTAATATAGCATGGCTGTGGAAAAAGTACTGCTGTGAAACAGCTCAACTGTGATGCACTGTGGCTGCAAAATCCGCTTTGTGGTGGTCTCCCAGTTTGCTTCAATCCTTGCAGTTTGATTGATCCAAAGGCACTTTCCTGATTGGTCTGAATAGAGCTGCTCTGACTGGTCAGAGCTGCACAGTTTGAATGGCAAAAGTCTCTGTCCTTTGTCCTTTGTAAGGACTGTCTCAGATGGCAGAAACATAGTGCAGGCAGGCTGTTCAGTCCAAAGTCTTCTCCATGAAGAAGTTTTATATGAGATGCCCCTGTACAAAAGTGGCTACTTGGCTCTTCTTTTCTTTATTTGAGCCAGTGAGCCATCAGGAGCCCTTCTTAGTAGGTGTCTCTCCCCCGCCCCGTCCCAGCGCCCCCCCG